>NC_088298.1:14455340-14533091 GCF_032854445.1 Liolophura sinensis | reverse complement strand
CCTTCGCAATGCGCGGATGAATTATAATGTCCACTTGTTAAAGATGGCAGGTTGGAACAGAAATGTTGTGTCAGTCTGCATATCTGTGTCTTATTAAATTCATTTCAATTTTATAACTTTCATCATGGAAATCCAGACTAATTCCTGTAGTTTTTGGCGTACATCAGACAATCGAAAATATTACCATCAAAACTGATGCTTTTGAAAACTACCTGCCACATTTGGCAAACAATCCCTATGACTGGCTTGGCCTTCAAGCTGTGGATCCAGCCAATCAGACTGCACTCAACTCGACAATATTTGTAGGAGTATATTCCGTCGTGGAACAACCCTGCAGGCTAAAACAGCCATAGCTAACATATGTGTGACAAGGTCACTTATCTTCGAGTTTCAATCCAGAGCTGGGCATATTTCACAGCTCACTGCATCCTTTGAAATTATATTATTTATTAACAAACCTGCCTGTTTTGCTGGTGTTATCAAAGCTTAACATCACAGAGTTTTATCTATCTCCAGTTTTGATCAGACAACTCAAGAAATCCCAGTTGAATTAACATTATCATCCCGCAGCTGTTATTAAAAACTTCAAGTAAACATTTACCATTTTTCCCCATCTTGTTAAATGATCGCTTAACTGAAGAGGCTTTGATGTCACTTTCAACGTGAGTCTTCAACTGTTTATTGTTAAAGCCATAAGTCTGTCCAATACAGTCACATCCATATATATATATATATATATATATATATATATATATATATATATATATATACAGTGATGACTCTTTATGCCATTCTGTCAGACATTAGATGTACCACTGCCGTATCCGTCATTATTGCTTTTGATGTCATAGTGCAGACTCATGACTTTAATTGATGATACAATGTTGTGTTAATGGTGCTATTCTGCTATGATATCTGACCAACCAAGACACTCGTCATATGAGGCGCCATGCCCCAGATACTACTGTTACATAAGACTCCAGACACTAGTCATTATGAGGCTCCATGCTCCAGATACTGTTCATGTGAGACTCCATGCACCAGACTCTAGTCATATGAGACTCCATGCTTCAGATTCTGTTCATATGAGACTCCATGGACTATATTGTGCAAGTGACCTAACAATATAAACCACTCTATACTTAAAGGATACTTGAAAATTTAGGGACTTGAAAACAAAGATTATGACCCAAAGGGAGACAAAGAAAGTTTAGACAAGAAAGAGTTTATACTGCACTACATTTCTCGTAAATAATCGGAAATGACATCAACAATGAACTTAAATCAGAGCTTACAGTGCCCCATGAAGATCCTCTCCCCTACAGGCTTATTTTGGTAGCTATCATTGCTGACGTCATGACTGCAGGCAGTGCAACTTAATTTCTGGACCGACCACTGAGGCCTTAGGAAAGCTGTAGCTTAAAGCCATGGGGAATCATGACAGTCAAAAGACTAACCACCGACTGTCAGCATGCAGAACAGAGATCACTGAGTGTTTTCAGTGCTATTCAAAATGTGACTCAACACTGCTTCTGCTCTGATGGTAAAATACAGAAATGTCAACAATTTTAATAACTATATTTAAAAGTAAAGTGGTTCCACAAAGAGTGTTTAATGCAAAAAAAGTTTGCAGACAGACACATGAACACCAGAGTAATACAACTGATTTATTTATTTATTTATTTATTTATTTGATTGGTGTTTTACGAAGTACTCAAGAATATTTCGCTCATATGAAGGCGTCAAGGAAATCTGGGACCCAGGCTTCTCAAAATTTCAGGAACCCGTGATTCCTTTAAAGCTATAATTATTCTGTCTGTTAGATAATTACTTCACAATAACTACATGTAGGACAGTCAATAATCAGTCAGCAAAAGTAGTGGACCTTCTCTCTGTACCAAGAAGAGCACTGTTCAACTGCCCTGACATTTTATGTTAGCCACAAACCCAAACATAACCATTATCTCCTCAGGACTGACTGTATATTTTTAGGACTGAATGCCTGATTCTGCATTCCTTTTGAAAGCCGGGGTGGGGCAGTCATGTTGTATCTGAAAGGCAAACCCTTGCCATTCTCTTTCAGGAAACTTTACACATCATCTGCCTATTAAAGCTAAATAATTGAACACAAAGAGATATTACCTCTACATACACCTCATGCAAAATTAAAAGGTGAAAAGAAAGCTTCTGTGATTTACCTGGCATTCCGTCTCAGGGCAAAGTCAATGCACCTGAGGCTAAATTCGCCCGATCACAAATGACCTAAACAATTATTCATGCTGGCAGAATTCCGTGAACTTTCTTTCCTGTCTCATTGGCTACACTGAGAGGGCTGCCATCTGAAAATTCATAGATTTCATTCACAGCTTTAGGTTTATCCCTACCTTATCGAGCAAAGGATCCAATGTCCATGGGTCTTTGGCCGTTGGTGTCCCATAAAGAGGTTGACGATGCTCGACTGGCCGTTTGTGCACATCAAAATTTGTTGAAGACCACTTGTCTTCCATAAATATGGTGTGCACATATGTATGTCAAAAAAGGGAAAAGTTTTTCACTAATTTGCCAAAGGTCGGTGCTTTACTTCAGGTACTCAGACACTGACGTCACCCTGAAAACTTAAGTATGGCGTTTAACAACACGGTATTCTGAGAATTACGTTACATTGCCTGACCGAGCAGTTTGTAAAACTGCATAATGCTCCAGTCCTGTGATACGTCATTTAAATATTGACCTCTGAACCTAAAAAAAAAGTAGAATCACTGACACTTTCATATACAAATATTATCCTCTAATTATATAGTTCTAAGATCTTGCCAAAGATCAAAATTATTATACTGTCACAACTATAACTGTTTAATGGTATGCGTAAGGAGCAATGACTTCATATGTTATGGAGTTGTAAATCATTGTGGTGGAGTTAGTGCATAACTTTACCACAGAAGTCTTTGATATGCAAATCGTGAACGGGATTTGGCAATTCATGTACCATGGGAGGCAACTGCAACCCTGTGAATAGCTGAGCAAAATGTTGAGCTATGAGGTAAAAGTTTTTTATTTGCAAATCGCTACCGATGACTGGCTATCTATGTACTATGAGTGGCCACTGCAACTCTATGATTGGCCAAAAACTTTAACCAAACTGGACACCGAGACCGACTCCATCTGATCCCCTTCTCACAAGATCTCCTTAATTCTTCATAAGAAGAACTAATAATCAAATAAAAAATTATTCAAAATGGTTCCCTGACAAAGGCCCACTTTTATAAAAATTAACACACATATCAAATAAAATTTGTAAACGTAAATAGCATCTAGTATTATAAAAGTACAACATTTTTGACTTCTGTTTATGTACATATATTTGAAGTTCATTACAATAAAAGTTCTTCAATAAATAACTAATAGCTAAGTAAGATACAGATTTCTTCAACTCTTACAGATCCATATAGCAGAGGAGCTCAGAAGTCAGAACAGAAAGCTGTCTGATCTGGAATTGCTGGTGGTGTTTCAGTGGATATGTCTCTGTGAGCACATGGATAAGCCTGATGAGTGAGTGAGTGAGTGAGTGAGTGCTTGGGGTTTAACGTCTTACTTAACAATTTTTCAGTCATATGATGATGAAGGATTCTTTAGAGTACATGTAATGTGCCTACTTGTTGCAGGATGGATTTCCACTGCTCTTTTATCTGGTGCTGCTTCACTGGCGCTGTGAGATGCCTTACCAGAGATATGCCTGATAAGTTGTACATCTGGTGCCATAATTATCTAGTGTCTTAAATTCTTACGTCAAAGATTCAAACACAGCTACAGGTACAATTAATATGTTTTGTGATATGAAGTTCAAAATTTGTACACTGTGTTTAATTTACTGCAGATCAATGTACCAACCACAACTTGAGTTTTTTCTTGTTCTTTGTCTTTTTAAGCACTTGCAACTCATGTCATAAGTGTTAACTTACTTGATGTACCCAAATGAGCATAACTTTGTCACTGACTGACTTGCGCATTTTTCGTGACTGAGAATTCTATTGATTTTAAAAACGTCACCGTGAAGCATGAGATGATCTTCCACAGGAAAATTGTAAGTTTCAGCACCAAAAATAATATTTTGTGATGTTTATTTGTCTTTAAAAGTGCACTTTTATGGGCGAAAAAAAATCTTGAGTTATTTTGAAAGAAGGGTGGAAACAGATCTGAATGTCTGCAGATATTCTCTTCCGATGTGCTTAGCAACTGTATAAATCAACTTTAAATCAGGAATTCTTGCTAGGCAATGGAATTGCACCATGTAGGAGAAACAGGAAAAACACTATGTCGTCACTTGTATTTAACGCACATAAGATTAAAATGCAAAAATGGGTTCAAGTGACGTAAGCTGAAACAAATGTGTCCGTGTGTTATAGAAATAACTCGCGTCTGATTGATTAAAACCGATGACACTTCCTATTGTCTCAATGTGCAGGATTTTGCCTACTTTGAACTGTGATATCTTGCTTGTACTACATCATAAACACAAACAGTTTTAAACTTCCTGTGGGATATTTTATCTCTGTATATAGTGGGTCTCATCCAGCAGGTTCAGGTTTATGTTTTAGTCACAAATGCATGCTTTAATTATAAATGAATGCCAGAAGACTGTGAGACAGTGGAGAGTGAAGGAGAAAAGTGTATGGAAGTGGGGAATAAACACAGAAAATGCATTTAACATTGGTGTGACAGGCACTGGAGAGTAAACAACAAATATGCAATAACACAGGGTGATAGAGAATGGGGAATAAAAAAAACCAATCCAATGGACACAGGATAAAAGGCAATGGACATTGGGTGATAAACAATGAAGAATAAACAACAATGAATACAATGAACACCTGGTGATAGATGATAGGGAATAAAAACAAAGAATGCAATGGACATGGGACAACAGGCAATGGACATGGAGTGATAGACAAAGAAGAATAAACAACTATGAATGCAATTTAAACAATAGAAAATGCAATTAACAGTGTGATTGACTATCATAACCAACAACAAAGAATGCAATGTGCAGAGTGCGTGATTGAGAATGGAGACAAAGAATGAACTGAGTGAGTGAGTGAGTGCTTGGGGTTTAACGTCGTACTCAACAATTTTTCAGTCATATGACGACGAAGGAATTTTTAGGGTGCATGTACGTGTAATGTGCCTCCTTGTTGCAGGATGGATTTCCACCGCTCTTTTATTTAGTGCTGCTTCACTGAGACGGCTTACCGAAGGCAAGTAAGCCGCCCCGCCCGAGCCATTATACTGATACGCGTCAACCAGTTGTTACACTTTCCTGCTGAACATGCTGAATGCCAAGCGAGGAAGTTACAACTTCCTCTTTTAAAGTCTTAAGTGTGACTCGATGAAGGATTGATCCTGGATCTACCGGTCCTGAAGCGGACGCTCTACCAACTGTCCTATCCAGGCCGGTAAGAATGAATTGAAGAATGAATGAAAAATGAATGTACTAAAGACAGTTTGATAGACAATGGAGACTAAGTCACAATTTGTCACAATTAAGAATACAATGGACACCGTGTGATAGACGATAAAAAGTAAACATCACTGAATGCAATAAACACTGTGTGATAGACAATGTAGGAATAAATAGAGAAGAATTAATGCAATAAACACTGTGTGATAGACAATGTAGGAATAAATAGAGAAGAATTAAGGCACTAAATATGGTGTGATAGAGAATGAAGTATTACCCGCAAAGAATTATGCAATGTACATGGGGTGATAGACAATTAAGAGCAAACAACAAAGAATGCAATGTACATGGGGTGGTAGACAATTAAGAGGAAACAACAAAGAAAACAATGTACATAGGGTGACAGACAATAAAAAGCAAACAACAAAGAGACACAGGGTTATAAGGGGAGTCGAGAACTGAGAAAGCAACCAACAAAGTGTGACAGACAATGGATATTTAAAAATCAAAAGATGGACAAGAGGTGACAGACAAGAAAGAATATAAAATACTTTAAATGACACCTGGAGATATATTTGCTGTGATGAGTACATATTTAAAACAAACTTTTGAACTTCTCGCTTCCTTCCATATGCATGTATGTACATATTTGGTGATTTTTTTTGCCTTGGAGAATTAATACAACTATAAAACAGAGCCATAATGCAAACAGAAGCAAACATGTCGGAATAATAGACTACATGTAACTCCAAATATGACTGCAGTCGAACACAAAGTGTGTGCATCGAGATGTCACTATGTAACAGTATAAAACAGGAGGATGCCGGGCCTAGAACAGATGCAGGGCAATCCAGAATGAATGGACCTCTCTTACGTATAGCCAGATCGCATGTGGAACACCAGTGGTTCCAGATGACACAGCTGTTCGTTCTCACGTTTGAGCCTGTAATTCCATAACTTTGTAATATGGCCAGTACAAGTGGCCTAATGATGATAAATATTAAATCTGGTACAAAAGGCTTGAAATATGTGTCACTCAAAAAAAGGCTAACTAGGCTAAATACAGTTATTAAGAACAGGAGGTGGATTTGAAGAAACAACCTCATCAGTGAGATGCCAATGGCTGTAATGGCTAACCCTATTTGCTGGTTAAACTTATTCATTCTGGTTATTCATTTACTTATTTGATTGGGATTTTCTGCAGAACTCCAGAATATTTCACTAATAAGATAACTACCAGCATTATGAGCAGCGGGAACAGTGCAGAGCCTGGAGAAAATCCCCTACCAACTGCAGGTTGCTGTCACACCTTTCGACTCGTTAGATTAGAGAGGAAGCCAGCATGAGCTGGACTTAAGCTGACAGTGACAACAAAGGAGGGTTCATGAGTTACTGTGCTGTGCTAGCTCACTACCCACTACACTATGAGAGACCCTCACATTCTGTTAAGCATTGTTTTTGTCATATCCTGTTGTTCACAGATCTATGAGGGTGCAGGCTGCTCATTAGAGGCATTCAGTCAGGAGATTTGTCAGGCACATGTGCCTTAATTGCTAAGGGCTTGTCAATGGTTTCCTTTGGGTAATCTGGTTTCATTTGGGCAATCTGGTTTCCTTTGGTCAATACGGTTTCTACTCAAAACCTGACAAGGAATGTATGAGCGAAAATTTCATCAACAACACTGAGGTGAAAAAGAAAGGAACATGCATTCTGGAAGAGTTGCAAAACAATACAAGTACCCTTCCAGTTTCAGCCAACACTTCACAACTGAACTAAAAATGGCCATAAATTTGTTGAAGACCGGTGAAACACTCAACCTTGATCTGTAACTTTGTCAAAGTGATGCTACATGCATGAATTCTCAATTCAACAGAACCATTCTGAAAAAAAAATCTGGGCTGCCTACATCCAAAAAGTGAACAAACACTGTCACAATTTTGTTTAAAAAGGACAAAACTGCCCCAAATTCAAATCTGATCTGTAACTCCTGACAGCAAGGCACGCACTAAGTTACAATTCAACACTATGAACCAACTTGGAAAAAAAGCCAAAAAGAAAAAAGCTACATGGCCATTATTTTGTCCAAACTCTTGTAGTTTCGAAAAAAGGCTGAAAAATGACTGTGTCAGACTGACAGAGTAACGGGTGTAGAGACTCACAAGCCAACAGATGAGTATTAATCCAGCAGTCCCCTATCTTCACATCATGATACAGTCCTGTGACTAGCTTAAAACTTACCTCATGGTAAACTGATGGCTGTGCTATCGATGGAATTCGAAATGAGGCCACTTTTGGTTTGCCATCTTGATGAACAATTTCCTAGATATAAAAATAATAGAATAAACTAAAAATCATTGAAATTCAACAATAAAATTTCTTGCATGTAAAATGTACAATGGAAAATAAAAAGATATGAACAACTGCAATGAATTAAGCTATCAAATCTGCTGGTCTTCCATACAACAAATAAGTAAGTAAATTATACTGAAAAAAAGTTAAGACAATGAGATAAAATGTCCTCAAATGTAAAAGCTGCATACAGGTATAAATCAGTCAGAAGAGTCATATTTTAAAAGGTCAACCTGAAGAAAAAAAAACAACAAAAACCCAGAAACAGTGTACACTTTATGTAAAGTTATTATGATATATAAAGCTGAAAATTAGACTATATATACATACATAGGTAACAAAAGCAGAATTTTTTCTGTGGTGGAGAAATGACAGACTGAAACCACAAATGAAAGCCTTCAACTTTCTACACCTCTGTATGATAAGAACAGGATGTTCAAACCTGCAACGGGAATACAAAGATGTAGAAATTCAAGAAGGCTCATTTGCTTTTTTACTCTCTATATACATGCATATAGTCTGTGGTTTTTTGCTATATGTAGTATTAAATCAGCTGATGAGCAGTTGGATATTTATTTATATATTTATTTGATTGGTATATTTTGACCGTGCTCAAGAATATTTCACTTATATGAAGGCGGCCAGCATTATGCTGGGAGGAAACCGGGCTGGGGAAACCCACAACCATCCGCAGGTTGCTAGCAGACCTAGCAGAGAGCATTTTGATAATCTGCAGCAGAGTTTACAGTTTGTGACATGTTGAACCATAAGGGTGATTAAGCTGTAGATATTTGCTAGAATTAATAATGATATATTCACCTGTTTACATTTATACACAACAAAACCAAATGAAATACGTTTGACATCTTTATTATAGTTGAATAATTTGGCATGGACATACACATGAGCCGACATGCAAAACTGAAAAAGTAACAATGTGAACTCACAACCTGCATAAAATGATCATGACATGAAAAATGAATATAAGTCCATGTCCTATCAGTGAACTCTGGCAGGTTCATATCCTAGTGAGAGTAAGGGTTTATGAACAACTTGTTCGGCGGTTCATGTTAGTAAATGACTGTGAACAACGCATTCCCATGTTAGTATAGGACAGCAGTCCCTGCTCTTGCTTGTGAAGTGGTTCACTTCTGTTAGTAATTGTGAACAGAGGTTCACTTGTACTTGGTCCATGTTATTGCTTAGACAGCGGTCTAAAATCATACACTGTGAACAGTGCGTTCACACCATTGTATATCGATGTGTAATACCGATAAAAATTTTCTTCTTTGTAAAGAATATTGCTCAAACCATATTTGGTGCTATATTGACCCCCGAAACTAAGTTCTGAAATACCCATCCACTGGAGTATGCATATTTAGGCTAACATCATATTCCTCTGCTCGAGACAGCTGTAAAATGCAAAGATATCTGTGATCAACGGCCATGAACTCTATGGTACTTTCTGACAAAGTCCAAAGGCTGTTCAGTACTGTGTGGAAACTTTGTATCTATATAATCATAACCATAGTCAGTGGCTACACAGTACAGTAGAATGGTGATCCTTGCAGTACCATACAGCAGCTGTACGGTTCCTTGCAGCTGAGAGCAGTTACCTTAGAGCTTGCCTTAGGGTACCAATTTTATGGCACTGCTATGCAGACGTAACCATCATGTTTATACCCGTACGTCCATGTAAATTTTAAGGGATTTGCCTGAATTGCGGTGATTCGTTTGTTTTAATCAACAACATCAACCTGAAGACAGACCAGGTTGCAGTCATAAAGTGCATGCCATGTAAATTTAACTTTGCTATAGACATTGTACATGCAGTTTTACTTTCCAAGGTTGGGGAAATTAAATTCAAATTATTTAAGCGTCCGTGCACGGCTCAGTTCCACACATTAATCACAGGCTTGATCATTAGTACACCTGTACCATGGCAACCTAAGTTTTTCATGTGTGTTGCCATGGTAGTTACGATTAATTTTCATGATATCAACTATTCTTAGAAAGGTGTTTTGTTCCTGGAGGATGACAATGTACAAAAACCATGTCTATGTCAGATATATATGTACTTAATCAGCTGATGACATGTGTAAACATCAAAGAGGAAACTATTATTTTGACTAATTCGAATCACAAGATTGGGCTACGTTTACAACACTGAATAACTGAAAATCTCACAATAAAAATTACACAATGACTGTGCTCTTACAGCACTAGGCACTACAGGATTTTGTGTCCTAAATGTGTATACAAAACAACTGAAATATTTGAATTGTATTTTTGCTAAAATAAACCTGTTCTTGTTATTCGCAGAAATTTGTTTTTTTAATATCACCAGCACCGTTGACTATTTAGTATCATTACAGTGCCCTCCGCAGTGAGAGTTGGAGAACCTACAAAGTCTCTGTCTAAGGCTGGTTTTGAATCAGTCCCTCATGTGCCCTTGTGATTGAAAGGTAAACATCTTAACATCTAGGCTACTGTCACGATGTAAAGTTCACATGACTCAAGAATGGTTCAAAAATAAACATTCAGCTTTAATCCAAATCTAAATAAAGTTAACAGTAAAACAAAAAATCTAGCAAACACGCCAAGGACCTTTGTTTTATGATTATCACTATTATGTAAAGTTAACTATGAGGGCAAGAGTACTCAGACTCACTCATGAAGTACAATAAGAGAGCTTTTGACAATCGTCAATATTTCTAGAAACAAGTTCACACGAAATAATCAGTTAGTTCAACTGTTCCATAGGTTCATACCTTACCGGGATACCAATGTTTTCATACTGCATGAAAGTTGGGAACCACATCCCCTGCTGATACACGACCTGTGTGACTAACTACAACTACGTTTTCCAAAGTTTCTGTATAAACAGTCCAGTATTATTGTCAGGCAACCTGTTCTATACACAGGTGAAACTCCACCTGCAATTTCTGAACTCCACTACTGCGCAGGAGAAAACAACCTAATAGTGAGCAGTTTTGCCACATTATGAATCTTCAGTTCACAGTGAAAGAAAGTTCTCTCTTTCAATGTTGCTCAGTGTTCTCTGAGAAATAAACCTCTGACCATCTCAGTCACCTTCCGGTCTCTGAGAGAAGAACTGTTGCCTTGCATCAAATGTCACACGCCCAGGAATCCTCAGGGAAACGCCGAAACTTCAAAATATCTGATACCTCAGTACTACATGTTCCTACCTTACAATAACTAAAATTTAATTGTACACAAATGGGAAAAAATGTTCACACAGTGAAGGAAAAGATCTGCTTTACAGCTACAATTCACTTCTCCATAGGCTGTAAATGACCTGATTAAGACAACATTCAGGCCAGAGCAGGATTTTACTGGTGGATAATGCTGACATAAAATCAGATCAAACCCAAAGGATAAACAAAACAATGATCTTCTTCAGAATATACGGCTTCATGTTATGTCACAGAGAAAATGAAAGGCCAGTTTTAAGAGCAAGAAAATGACCTCGGAAATCGCATAACTTCAAAGATTTTAAAGTCTTCTTTTCCCCAGCAGACACGGCTGCATGGTCTGAGGGTTTTATCCAGGAGCATTGAAAAAATTTTAAGGGATTTGCCTGAATTGCGGTGATTTGTTTGTTTTAATTAACAACATCAACCTGAAGACAGAGCAAATTCTTATATATATATGTATGCTCATAATGGCTTCCTCTCCAGCCATACGTGGAAAGGTCTGCCAGCAAGCTGCAGATGGTCGTGGGTTTCCCCCGGGCTCTGCGCAGTTTCCTCCCACAATATTGCTGGCCGCCATCATACAAGTGAAATATTCTTGAGTACGTCGTAAAACACCAATTAAATAAATAAATCAATACATATATATGTATTTTTTTTTCATACAAACACATACTGAAAGCCATAGTTTTTAAATATTTTTAGTTGGATTTAACTATTAAAGCAGTCCATGGGTTTTATGGTATTTTTAGTACTCTGCCTTTAAATTCAGGACAGATAAGACGCATTTGATCAGAAGAGCTTAGCACGCATGAGAGCTTAAGACAACACTCAACCCAACTCATCATTCGGAGATGATCTAAGTCACTGATGGCTACTCGACTTTTGGATTGAACCGGTGCAAAAACATGCACCATTCAAACTGATGGACAGCTTCAGTTCAGTCATGTTGTTATTTCGCATACACCAGCCGTTAAGACTCGACGTAACAGTCAAACTGAGCAGGGTCCCAAGCCCCAGTGTATGCAGAGCTTAAAACACAGGTATTCTTAAGTGAAATTTCCTTCTGTCGCTTGTCTCATACGAAACCATTGTGGTTTAATAAGTTTCAAGCTGATGGTTTAAATTAGTGAAAAGTGAAAAATAGCTCTATAAACAGATCAATGAACACAACAAAACTTTTATTCAAATCGTCTTATATACTTTGACTTCATGCACTATTTGACTAAATAAATATATATATATATATATGTATATATTGTAAACAATTAAAATATTATCTTTGTAAAATTAGGGCATTGACTATCTGAAGACAACACACACAGAACTTTCCCTTTGGTGTATATGTATAGAACAGCACACTTGTGATCGCAGAAGGTTTCAATTAAATCTCTTTGCTAAGTATTTGTTAGATCTGATTGTTGTTTAATGCAATTATAATCAATAATTTAATTTAATTAAGAACTTTTCATTCATATATACGATGATGGTCTGCTTTATGGCTGAAGGAAATCCGAGTGCCCAGCATAAAAGCATCAACCTTCGCCATTAGTTATTGACAAACTTTCCGAAATGTGACGCACATTCACTGATCTGCAAACTGTATTGGTGGCAAACAATAGGGAACTAGTAAAACTCCTTCCCGCCCATATCAAGGTGATCCAAAGCTGTGAACTCATTTGTTCTTTCCTTTATTACATCACAATTATCGGTGTATGTGTGTTCATACATATATGGAGATATATGAAGTACAAACACATTTCAACATCATAGAAGAAAACGATGCGTTCTACTGAACCGTCTGAAAAGCTCGTCCTTGAGTCTCCCATTAAGTAATGTTCAACAAATGTTACATTTGTTGAAAAGCCTTGTGTAAAAAGCCAAGCAAGCTTTTGACCGCATACTGTCACCAAGGTCCACTGTAAGCAATGAGAGCAAGTAAATCAATACAAATTCCCTTCCAACACCAGGTGTGAATCTGCACCCCATGTGTCACAGGTATAGAAGGACAAGCCCCTTTAACCACAAGGCCAGCCAGTCTGGGCCCTTCCCCAACTGGATAGTAGCTTATTAAGGCAATAGGGGAGTTTCGAGTTCGAACTCTTCTATCGATGAAGGTAAAAAAGTCTGTGTCATGTGACCTGTCAAAAATTTCAGGCAAATACACATTCACATATAACATGATCACATTCACTATAACATGGGCGTCTGAAAAAGACATAAAAAGTGATTTAGAGTGGAAGAATGAAGACGGAGAATCTTAATGTTTGTGAACTTGAGGATATCCTATAGGAAAGAGGTGTCATTTCTGCATCTGGAAAAGGGTCAGACAGGTGGTCAGTAAATTAATGTCAACAATGTTAGCATAATTTTCACCATTCACTTGACACAGTGGGACTGTTTTTACCTTTGATGACAAAAGAATTCCCACTTGAAACTCCTCCATCAATGATACATGAAACTGAAGTATAAAACAAAGATTATGTTTCTTTGCCAAATGAAGAAAATCACAAAGGCATTCAATTATGAACAACAGATTACAGGCCTGAATTGCATGGATAAGAAAGGTTCCTCATTCCAGCAGTGATTGTCTCATCTAGTATGAAATTGGGCGTTACAACGCTCTGTGGCGACTAGAACCACCTGATATTGACAGACTTGTCTGGCTATAGGGGTCAGGATAAAATCCATTGCCATCTGCCTATAGAGTGACCGGTCATGCCTGAGAACGACAGTGAAGACAAATTTCTTCACATCTGACCGCTTCATTAGCAAGAACCAGCCTTAACGTCCTTCCCTGAGTGTTTCGATCACTTGACTTCTAGTGACACGTTTACTCTGGCCAAAATGCTTAGCTGTCTGATCACCAGAGATGGTTTCCTCACACAGTTGAACCAATGTGTTCAATATGGTGTTCATGCTGTGCTATATTTGTTCACTAGGCTTGTTCAAATATTTGATGAACACAACCGCCACTATACGACTAATGGACTCTTTTGGTCTCGTGCAGCTACAGTGTTGTTGGTTTCCATGGAACTAAACCAGAGAATTGTTCACACTTCACTGAATTACCCAGACTGAATAGTACCTTTTTATGAATGGATAGTTTTCAAGGTTGACTTACACATCTACACATCTGCAATGATGTGCTCCGAGGTGTAGGACTGCCATACAGTTTTTAAGCTGACAGCACATGCAAGGAGTGCATGGCAAAGAGATATAAACTAATTGTTACCCTACTTCTTTTATTTATTTATTTATTTAAATTTATCATGATCAGTTTTCTTTGTGGCCGAAAATGCAGCTCCATGAGTATAAAACCACTTGTATTTGGCAAGTACATGTAATTGTTACCCAACTTCATTTAATTATTTATTTAAAGTTATCATGAACAGTTTTCTTTGTGGCCGAAAATGCAGCTCCATGAGTATAAAACCACTTCTATTTGGCAAGTAACTGAATGAATTTTCCCATGCGAGACACAAAGATTTAACCAGTAGAGTCAGAGCTTACTGGAATCTCATTTGTGGAAAGCATCATCCTTCATGTAAGACCATATATAAAATAGCTGTACTGATGTTAAATGCTTCCACATGCATCGTGCCAGCAACGTCCAGATTCAAGTTAAGGGACATTCCCTGTTTGAGGCAAGGATTTATTTATTTATTTGATAGGTGTTTTATGCCGTACTCAAGAATATTTCACTTATATGACGGTGGCCAGCATTATGGTGGGTGGAAACCAGGCAGAGCCCGGGGGAAAGCCATGACCATCCCCAGGTTGCTGACAGACCTTCCCACATACGGCCGGAGAGGAAGCCAGCATGAGCTGGACTTGAACTCACAGCGACCGCATTGGTGAGAGGCTCCTGGGTCATTACGCTGATGCTAGGATTGAACTACTGCCTATACCTTTCCTTGTGAAATGATGAAACCATTCCACTGAAGTGCTACTCTAGCTGCAATTGAAATAAGGTGGAAATATTAAAAAAATAAAAAAAAAATATGAATAAATTCAAATAGGACAAAGCCACAAAACCATGCTTCAAAGGGATTTACATTATTTAACTCCAATAACTGAAGAATAGTTTCAGTAAAATTTGGCACATATGACATCAACAGCGTCTGGTAGTACAGCGTCATTTGTGACTATATGCATCACCGATCATTGATCATTGCATCACTGATCAACGTATGTCCTGTACCTGTTCTTGCCTGACATCACACCAGGCAATAGTGTTAATGACAAAAAAAATGTTTGGTTTCCGCATTATCCTCCAAACCTTACGATTGCAGTTTTAAGTACATTTTTATTTTTAAATCTAGGAGAGAAATTTAATTCATACCATCTTGATCCATATCGTATAACCTCTTAAGACAGAACTACTTCCAACACATAATTCACTCTTAGCGTATAATAAAGTTGAATTATTAGCCTGTAAGGAAGCAGTGACCCAGTTATAATTTTTTTGCCTACATTCACAGTGTATAAGTCAAGCCAGTTCTTACACAATATGGCACCAGATATATACTGTGAGAGGAATTTTTTTTATCATATTATCAGTCAACAAAATATAATGTAAAAAATATTAATAGCTTCCCTGAACATAGGATTAACGTTTTCATACAGTTTGAAGAAAAAATGGATTGTGTATCATTTAAATAGAATATTTTAACTGATGATTAGTCTAATAAATTTGCAAGTTGATGTGCTGAAATTTTTTTTTTTTCTTTTTTGGCATGAAAAACTCTTCACACTTACCTGAAAACAGCTAAAAACCTTGCTTAATTGATAAAGCTTTTGAAGTGTTTTAGAGCTAAAAAAAAGTGCCATTAATAAGCAATACAATTCAAACTTTCCATACTTTTATAATTTCTCCCACCTATCAGTGACCTAGTTTTGGACAACAACCGAAACTCTTCAATGAAAAATGTAAAAATTGTACACACACTGACACAGAAACAAAAACAATATAAGCTTCGATGAAACACGGTTGTACATGCAAATATTGCCATAGTCCATTTTCTGAAGTGGGTTACTGAAACAGACATGTTTTACCAAGTGTTTATTGCAGCGTCAGAGTGTGGGCCACATTTGACGACGGATTTGTAGGGTTTTCATTGTTACAACTGACCTATGGGCCACATTTGCCGACGTATCTGTAGGTTTTTCATTGTTACAACTGACCTATTTGTGACTGGTCTAGGGAGTAAATACATTCTGAGAACAGTGGTGATAAATTTTATGAATTAAGAAGGACCTCTACATGACCGTCCTAAGCCTGTTTTGTGAAACAGCCCCCAGGTATTAGGAATCATCTTTCTGTGCTACATTTACATTAGTACTTCACGTCTGCAAAATTGCAGTAGGGTGAAAAACTTCATGAAAAACTAAAAAATGAAGCCTAGGTGGGCTTTCTTTGAAACTAACATTGTTGAAAATGTGTTTGATCTTAAATGTTAACTTAGTATTTACTAGCCAGCCTCTGTCATTCTAAAAGTAAATAACAAATGAACTTTAGTCTAAATTAATGTCTTGATCAAGCCTTTTCCACTCCAAGCTTTGAAAGTGAGGTGTTACTTTCAGATCTGTCAATATAATATTACCTGTCAATCCAAGATGCTTCATCACTGGATGTGGAGAGTGAGCTCGCAGGAAGACAGCAAAATCAGTCTGAACGATGCTAATGTCTCTCACATGGAACTTCCAAGTGTTTGATTTTGATATTAAACAAGAGAGTTCAAATTCTGTACAACCTAGACATTACAGCCAACTACATACTGCTTACAAAGAACACTTCCATACAAATCACCAATGAACAGGAAAAGAACAGTACGGTAACATCCTTCTGAGAAAAAAAAAATCAATTTTGATACTATCCTAACAATAAAAAAAGCTACCAACACGTACAATACCAGAGAAATGCTAATCGTATGCATCAAATATTTCTGCATTATTACATTTGCATTTCATCCAATGAAATTAGTTGTACTGTGACTGTCCTTTACCTAGAGCGATGTTTGATCCCTATAAATATAAATATCACAAAAATTCTTTCCGATAAAATGTTTGAGCTGACAATATGCTTATGCACGCAGCTGTTAGGCTTCTTTATCAATGGTTGGTCAGAAAGACTTACTTACAGTATGTATAGTACATCTTGAAATCATTGCTAAAACTGAAAAATGCTTTATTACCAATAAATTTTGGTCACACAGACGAGATTTAAGGTTTTGAGCCTCAGTCTGCCTCCCCTTCAAACCACCATAATCCTAAACTGCTAGCTCCTCACTATCTGCAGTACCATCCTATTAAAGGCTCTCAAAGACGGTACTTAATAGTAAGTGTTTACTGACAGGGCTGATAACTTATAATGCTAAATAATATTGCCCAATTACATGCACCTCGTCCAAATGTGTTGGGTCAAACCTTGTTAACGTTTGTCCCTATTAAAGGCAATATATTAAGAGTTAAAATAAAAAACCAAAAAAAAAAAAAAAAAACCCCTTAACATCACAACCAAACCATGAAATAGAATGAATGGTAAATAAACAATTGGGTTTTCCTGGAGAACAGAATTTACTGGAATGGCTGGAACAACATGCGTGGCAAATAATCTCGACAGCTGCAAGCCCTCAAGTGCAGTTGTCGAAACGAAATGTATTTTTTTTCATCAGTGGGAATATTACTGGTTTTGTGGGAGCTGATAATATGTACTCTAGAGGGTTAGATAACTAACGTTTTGTCAGGATGGTACGGTAAACTTTCTACCGGCTATCTGAACCTGAGACTCGAGAGTCTGGGAGCTGGTAATTTCTCGAACACCAACTAAGGCATGTCCCGTTCCCGCACGAGAATGGGGTTAATATGTTATGTGGTGTGTGCAGCACATGGTGCGTGAAACAGGCTGCAAGATGGAAAAAAAAATCAGTGCTGAAATTTTTTAAAATGCAGAACATTTGATACGGATAATAGTTTTTGGTGCAGACATTTTGCAAAGGACAATATATATGCACATATTTAAGTGAGGATATGAAATTCACACCTCACTGGCATCATTACTGTCATCATCATAAGTCAACAATTCTTGAGTATGTCATAAAACAGTCACTGGTGTAAATTATGGCACAACTACATGTTGTACGAAGACAGTGTTGAACATATGCAATGTTATGCATGTCCAATGTACATGCCATGTCATCACAGCTACAACTGGTAATGTTCTCACAGAGGGTGTACAGAAGCAGGCGACATGGACTTTGATCTATAGCTTGTCTTTCTCGCCCCACAATTATCATCAGAGAGAGGTGGGGGCGCTCTTTCTGATTTCTCCTGGGGACAGTCACAACTCATAACGAATATTCATAACTTCCCCACAATACACACTTAATGCACATTTCCACAGCCTTTGCAAGCAAAAGTGAAATTACTAGCATATAGTACGGAAAGCCAAGTTTTTCAAGCTCATGGGAGACTAAAAATGTTGCAAGAGGAGAAACACTGAATGATGCTGTATAAAGGACATGTTATGTAGTATGATGTGTAATTACCAATTAAATGATCAAAAAGACTCATCAAATTTAACTCTTTTTTTAATACTTTTTAAAATGAGAATACATAGAACCACCAGGCAATATGACTGAAATATTACCCATGATGCATTGAGCCATAATAATTAATTCATAAATGCATATCGTTTTATAAAGTTTTAGAAGATATACCAGGCTGTAATTAGGTTTTTATTCTTATTTCCACTGGTGAACAAGCCACATCTACCATCACCCCTCAACCTTTTCGCATATGAAAGACCAAGTTTCCATGCAATTTACACACTTTTCTCATTTGATTTTGGATACAAAATTTCATTGATTTTCACCATTTCCAGGACTTCACAAACAGCATACTTGTACTATCACAATTTGCTTGCAAATATCTAAATTAAAGGTTGAGGAATTTCAGTACCAGTTCTGAACCTGTACTGGTCTGCCAGAAGCGAGTAATTATAATTAATTGGGCCCACACTGTTATTCCTATTTCCAATGACAGTAGCACAATTTCGCCAGTATGTGGTTTCAATGCTGGCACTGCACCTCAGCACGGCACCAAAGTTAGACCAGCACTGGCTTATTTCAATGAGCCCATTCTGCTTTGTTGCTGTTGGCCCATCATCATGCCAATGCTGGCACATATTGGTGATCACAAAGAATTGTGGGAAATCCACCTATTCCAGCTCTCTAATGGCTCCTTATCGAGCCTGTGTTGTCCATGATAGAAGATTGCAAAGAAAATTCACCTATTCCGATTCTACGCTACGGCCTTGTTACTTGGCCTACGTTGTACCATAAAAGATTGCAAAAAATTGTGATTTATTTATCTGATTGGTGTTTTGCGCCGTACTCAAGAATATTTCAATTATATGATTGTGGCCAGCATTATGGTGGGAGGAAACCCCAAAGAGCCCAGGGGAAACCCATGATTATCAGCAGGTTGCAAGCAGACCTTATCCCACTTCGGCCGGAGAAGAAGTCAAAATTTTTCAAAGTTCAGTACAGTTTTACTAATTTTTAACTCAATCTCGCAAATCTTTCAGTCCTTTAATTTTCTTACACACACCTTAAAAACTGCTGTTCCCTGATATAACCACAACAACAGCATTGATTAAAGTGAAACTATACACTGATTAGATGATGTACAGACAAAAACAAATATATACATGTATTACTGAACATTAGAGTATACAAATTAAACCAAACCGCTGTTTTTTCTAGCAAATGTTGGACAAATACTAGAATGTCAATTTTCAAATCCAAATGGTCACTTTATTCCAATGTTTAATTCTATTTCCCTTCAGGTACATTGCTTCAAATTAATATCATTTGTTCTCACAAAAACTATTACCTCAGCTAAGGCTATTCAAAAGAATACTTCATAATGTCACCATCTTCCCTAAATGTGCCAAGAGTTGAGAGGGGCCTTATGTTTTGAATCAGTTTAAGCTCAAAGCTTGTCAACTGCTGGCCCATTGCGATGGGCCAGCACTGCCATGTGTCCATGTGCAAAACTATTTTGGCCCAGCAAGGGTCCACAACAATTTGTGGACATGGGGCCGTCATAATGAACGTAACTGGACGAGAAGAGGCCCACTTCTGTAATGTTTACTGGCAAGTCTACCAGTATTGCCACTGGTCTACCAGCAGTGAGAAAGTATGTCTTTCAGTGTGAGAATTGAGCCTTTACTGGTCTACAAGCAGTGAGCAAATACTGGCCTACCACCAGTACTGACAATACACTGCTGACTTATCCATTTGATGTCCAAGTTTTTTTTTCAGATTTTACAAATTTATGGTATGAGATAAGTAAATAATTATTGCAGCCTTATGAATTGTGACACACAAATAGAAACAGTGTGGAGTATGTTATATATGTCAATGCTTATCAGGTCAACTAAGCTAACACACTGGGACTTTGTTACTTAGGTCAATAAGCACAGATAGCTGGTTATTCTTGCTTGTAGATAGCAAATGTAATACTATATCCTCAGAAAAACCTCTGTACGTTTCAAGACGATCCCAGAAACTGACAGAGGAAAATGACCTTCGTACACAATGCATGATATAAGGTAAATGTAATACTCATCAAAAAAGGCATTAAAGGATGCACGAGTACGTAGAACATGGTATTACGGAAAACAAAGACAAAGATCAGCTTGAACCTTACAAAAGCTGTAGTTCAAAGCCATTTTTTACACCCCAAGAGTGAATGAGTGAGTTAGTGAGTGAGTGAGTGAGTGAGTGCTTGGTGATTAACGTCGTACTCAACAATTTTTCAGTCATATGACGACGAAGGAATCCTTAGAGTTTAGGTAATGTGCCTCATTGTAACAGGACGGATTTCCACCACTCTTTTATCTAGTGCTGCTTCACTGAGAAGACTTACCGAAGGCAAGTAAGCCACCCTGCCCGAGCCGTTATACTGATACGGGTCAACCAGTCATTGCACAATCCCCTATATGCTGAATGCCAAGCGAAGGAAGTTACAATTTCCTCTTTTTAAAGTCTTAGGTGTGACTCGACCTATTTTTGATCCTGGATCTACTGCTCCTAAAGCGGACGCTCTACCAACTGTGCTATCCAGGCCGATACACCTCAAGAAGAAAGGTGAGAAGCTTTTTGTATTTTAATATGTTAGGCCACATCATAAACTCTGTATTAAGAAATAAAAACCAAGAATTCCATGCATCGTGTTAAGTGTTTTATGGTTGAGAATTCATCACAATCAAAAGGCTAACTATTCCAGTGTAATTTTTAATCGGCTTGCATTTAGCATAGCAAAATTAGAAAACAAAAAAAAAAAAAGGAGTTCAAAACAGTGATATATATCAATGTCTGTGCTTTTGCTTGGGAACATGCGTATTTGTGACAAAGATTTAAAACAGGAAAATACACAGGTTAAATTTACATTTCCGCCAAGAGAAAAATGAATAATTCAAAATGTGCTGATGGACATTTGTGAACATCATACACCATGGATTATAATGATTATCATTGCATTTATGTCATTTACATTTTTCTTGTTTTTTTTAATCTCTTCAAGACAATTCCATTCAATTTGTTCCATGACCCCGAAGGACAGCTACTCATTGATAAAACCATAACTACTGAAGTAGTTAAAATTCAACAGTCTTTTCTCAATATACAGAACACATAATGTTAGTGTTTGCAAAATTCAGAAGAGTGTTAACGGTCGAATATGCCTGAGCATATTTTGCCAGAGAAAAGCAAAACTGAATCCAACAGAATCAGAAAGGGGATATATCTACCTATAATGTCTGCAGATGACACAAATTTATTGAAAGCATAACAATCTTAGTATATGAAAAATTCAAAAATATTATTTTACCTATTTTTCTTTCTGACACGCACATCTCAGACAAGATGATTCATGAACAACATACTGGTAACAAATGAAAGTCACATGACCTACATGCATACATTTCAATACGGCAAATTCTCCTACATGTGACAGCCTTTATCCTCAGACTATAAACTGAGTGAACGATTGGCCTTTTCACTATTTCCAAGACTATTTCACTCAAATAGTGGCGGCTAGATCTATTCGCAGGCAGAGGAATTCAACCACTGGCATTTGTAAAGAAAGGTGAAGGCATTTTTCACTGCCCAGAAAAGGAGCACCTGCACCAGATAAAGCCCCCTATTTCAGATGCGCTCCACAAGGGCTTCAGAGGCACTTCCAACAGGCTTGGAGTGCTCCTTCTGAAGCCCCAGCGCTTATAAAGCGCTTCCCATGCACTTCATTTGAAACGACTGTGAGCAGCTGGGATCAGAGGCGCTTCACAAACTTGAACAATTTTTCCACTACCATACAGCCTGGTATGAGGCGCTTCAGGGGGGCTTCCTAAACTTACACAATTTTTCTACTTATGTTCAGTTAGTAGGAGGGGTTTCAGAGGCACTTCTGAAACTTGAACAATTATTCAGCCGCCATGGGTGGGCTTCAGAGGCGCTTCACAATTAAACTTTTACTACTAAGCAGGCTACTAGGAGGCACTTCAGAGGTGCTCTACAAACTTGGATAGTTCTTCAACTGCAAAAAGTGTAACCTCGATATGATCCCTAGAACAGAGCCCTACATTTTTGGACCTGCTTCTTGGGCACTTCCTTCTATCTCGATGAAGTTAGGTTTGGGGACTTCAAATGCCCTTCTACTGAAGCGCTATTAAAGCGGGTACTTCATAGCTACTTGATTAATGCTTCACATTGGGGCTTCAGAAGTGCTTCACAGACACGTCAGAGGCATTCCTTTTGCAGTTGCATATTATATGGCACAGTGATTTTATTATGAAACGTATATATGCAACAGTGATGAAAGGTAAATGCTCAACATTTGAATTCTGAGGTGGACCATTCTATCAGGGACTGGCAACTCTAAAGTCACGGGAAGTTCATCCCACTTTACTCACGACACTGAATGTTGGAATAACTCTTTTTACCTATGAGTAAAAGATTACTGAAATAAATCCTTCCTTCTGGTGAACATCAGGAAAAAATGGTGATGTCACGTCAGAGTTCCCAGAAACCGTCAGTATGGCTCATACAGCCCACCATAGTATTCAAATATTTGAGTGCCTTCTAACACTTTAACAAAAATCTAAAAAAAAAAAAGTAAATGAAAGCATTTTTATGCATAATTTTCAGGTGTCTGTATGTTGAACCTAACTTCATATTTTAGCTTTCTTTTACTTTAAGTGTCAAAGCTGTATGCGAAGAAAGCAGGTTTCCTGTGGTCTTCAGGTGAGTCTGAATTCAATATATCACCTCATTATTCGGGAATAATTAAGACCTTACTGTCACCAACCACACAAACACAACTGACGCATTAACTTGAACAGCATCAGAATTTTTAAAACCACCATGTAGCTCCATTACTATCATGGACTTCCCACAATTAAGATCATCTTCCCTTTTCACAATAGTTGCTTACAGTTCTCTCTGCTCATTATTAAAACAAATATTGAAGATCTCCCAAACAACCATATTACAATTGTCTTGGTTACAATCCAACATTCCACGTGTTTATCATTGTGAACATAATGCTTAGCGTGGCGGACTTGAATCAAAAATGGTGGATAGCAAAGTATGGCTTGCTGTTGATGTGCCAGGTACATTGTGTTAATTGTGACATTATGGTTGTTATCATTCAGGAAAACTGGGTGATATGCAGTCAGAATTACTGCAGGATTAAAGGAGATATATTTAAAGTGTACGGCATATTCAGGATAGCTGGCACACTCGAAAAGATCAAGTTCCAGGTTAGTAAAACAGCTGGGCATTTCTGTCAGCTAAGCTGCGAAGAATGAATCAAATCTCACATCTAACGTCTGCAATATAATATCAAACATTTTGACCTTGTGGCCAAGATTTGTCACACTCACCGTAAAACTTTGTCCCAACGATAACGCGAGATCATGAGGGATTTAGAAGCATTTTTAAGCTGGCGTAAATTTAGTGTCTAAACTTCACCATAAACCTGCCCTAACTATGTTAAACTTAACCCACCATTTGATGTGGAAGTTATATTTACTATACGGAACACCACATTATGGATAGTTTAACCCAGAGCAGCAATGACAGTGTGATGTTTGGTGAACGGTCACCAATAAACCAATGAAATCCAGCCTCTTGCCAATTTACCTCTGTTAGGGTTCACGTTGAACGGCATCTTCAAGTGCATGTAAATGCTTGAATACTAGCAACTTCCACGCCTCCTTGCATCATGGCATAGGCACATTAGGATGAACAAATACATGATGTTAGTTAATAAGGATATATTAGACATCACTAGTTCAACAGTAAGTCTAAGGCTGGGATATGGGCAGGTGCCCAGGAGATATGCGAAATATGTAAAAATATGTAAATTATAGATTTCATAACACGAAAAAGATGACTTGACTTCTGAAACCGAATTCTTTCAGCTTTGAAGTCATGATATTTAAAAAATTCTTTCAACCAGTAAATTGGATGATGTATTATTGACTGTTTTCATGTTTACAGAATGACTCCAAAGACTGACCAAACAGTAAAAGAAGATTATTTCGCTAACCGAAGTGAATTATACAAAACCTCTAGGCTCACTACACTTTCCTGTTGCCATACAGTTACCAACAAAGGTCGTCATCTTTCCATGAAGGACAACCTTACATGAGTGAGTGAGTTTGCGAGTGCTTGGGTGTTTAACGTCGTACTTAACAATTTTTAACGTCATACTCGTCATATGACGATGAAGGAGTCCCTTAGAGTGGATTTAATGTAACTCCTTGTTGCAGGACTATTTCCAATGCTCTTTTATCTAGTGTTGCTTCACTGAGACGCATAACCGAAGGCAAGTAAGCCGCCCCACCTGAGCCATTACACTGATATGGGTACCCATAATCGCCTTAATGCCGAATGCCAAGTGAGGAAGCTACAACTTCCTCCTCTTTTAAGGTCTTAGGTGTTACCCAACCCAAGACTGACCCTGGATCTACTGCCCCACCCCACCCCCCATCCCGAAGTAGACACACTTACATGCAGGCAATTAGATATCAACCTTCAAACAGCTTTGATTTAAACTCAAAATCTTGAAATTTTCTTTCAAGGTGTCTGTGTATGTTGGTAGAGCACATCACAGCATGCTCTTATTTTACAATAATTGAAACATGTTGCAATAATCCACATGAATCCATTAAAAAAAGCTCCCAGCACATATGCCAGTCCTTGGCATTTTGTAGCATGGCTGATTATCTCCCTTGAGTAACATTACAGAATGACTTGCCTTTCCATGCAAGTGCTTGTGTTTCCCTCTGCAGCTCTACATGGGATGCATCAAGTAGCTTTCCATGCAAATCAGTGAATAAAAAATTTAATTTTACAAGCAGAGCGAACACCAGGGGGTAACATTTCTGCCCTATCTGGCTTGTCAGAGGCAGTGCATAGAGAAGGCATTCATGGTATATGCTAGCAAGGGACACCTGATCTCATTGAGAATGTAGAATTAGCATAATAACAGAATCTATTCCTATTTAATATTTATCTGATACTAGATCATCTTTTTACTTGATTACAATATTTATATCACATAAATAATAATATGAATATTTATTTTTGTTCAGTTGTCTGTACAACATTGCATGCTCATAACCAATGACTAATTAACTCACGATTAACTAAAATCATTAAATATACCCGTACATGAACATCTCTGTCACTGTATTGATTTTTTTTTTTTTTTTTTTGATTGGTGTTTTACGCCGTACTCAAGAATATTTCACTTATACCACGGCGGCCAGCATTATGGTGGGTGGAAACCGGGCAGAACCCGGGGGAAACCCATGACCATCCGCAGGTTGCTGACAGACCTTCTCACGTACAGCCGGAGAGGAAGCCAGCATGAGCTGGACTTGAACTCACAGCGACCGCATTGGTGTCACTGTATTGTTCTTGCTCATAAAACAACAGTGGTATAATGCTCTAACTGAGTTATTCTTTTATAAGCATTACCTAGAGACCTACTGAAATGACTAAATTTACAAGTATCATGTTTTTTTAGTGAAAAATTGCCATCTATGAGGAAAATTGAACAAAAATGGTTGCTTGGCTACCAAATGGATATAACTATGTCAGGTGCATTCTAATTCTTCTAATTTTTGGGACACCTGATCTGCTCTTTTTAACCAGTATACATGTAACAGTAACAGGAATACTTAGTTTCTTTTTTTTTTTTTTGCACATGGTTAGTACATCTAATGACCAACATATTCATATCTTAACTTTCTCAAAAAAACTGAGAGAGAAATGTAATTCTTTGCTTTCAGCACTACTTATATCAGTCCTAAAAATTAGAACAAATATGGTAATTTATAATTAGTTACATTTAATGGACTAAAAAATAGACACCTTTTGGAGAGTACCCCACACAAGCCACAGAAGGCAGTTTGACTAACTGTCTCAAATATCATCCAGAAAATTGGCAATTGATAGTTTCAAAACGTCCAGACTAAGAGTCTTTATAACCCTGTGTCCTTGGTGAAGATACATATAAGCATGCTTAACTGTGATAATGCTCTGTGAAACTTCTCTTCATGGCTAGCGTGTGCCTGAGTTGCCTGTCTCTATCTGGCCAGTGGTTTGCTTGTTGTGTGCTACTCGTATGGTTAAGTGGAGTGGACGCTGAAAGGTATGGTTGGTCTGATGGTGCGTGAACATACCCACAAATAATATTTAAGCTTTATTTCAGTACCATCAACCGATGAGTAGTAGTGGAATGTTAGAAGCCTGCTAGCTAGTGGTATGCCAGAGGCAAGCTTGCCAAATGAATATTCTGGAAATGATGAAAGTCCTATGGCACCAATCTATTATTTTACTTTTGAGGAATGGAGCGGTTTGTGCATGATACAAAAAGGGTGAAGGTACCCAAGTCTTGCACTTAGTGCATTCTGGTTAACTTGTAGTAAATCGGCCATGGGTTTGAACTCTCGATCTAATTCATTATTTTATGAAGTGTTTACAATCTGTTGTCTGGTTCACTATGTGGTGAAGTACCAAGGCAAATACTGTCACACTTACAACTACTGTGATAAAACGGTTTTCTATGAACACAATGGCGCTCGGTTATCAACTTATCACAAACCTTAATGTCCATACAATCATGATGATAGGCCAACGGAATAAAAATAATACTATAGAATGTAATGTAACACAAATAGGAGCCAGTGGTAAAATTCATGTGGTGTTGCATGAATTTCGCTTAATTAATCATACCACCAGGTGTTCAATACATCATCTTTATTGTTCCAACAATATGAACAAATGATTTCAGTGGGGTGGGTTTGAAACAGAGAAATGTCCTTGTGTAATATAAAATTGCATTCATCCTTATCTGTTTATGAAATATAAAAGACCATACAGCATTGAGAGTAAACTAAGAGCAATGATGACAGCCGGCAAATGGTCACACAGATTGTGAAATTCGGACTTTTGCCAATTTATCACAGTTAGGGCTTCACTGTAAATAATTATAAGTGGCAGCAGTGATGCAGTTATGTTAATTGCAATATATTAGATGTCAATGCAAGGTTTAGAATTACTCAAAATTCTGTGTTGTCATCACATTTAATATTCCAACATAGAAAAAAAGACTGATAGACGAAATAAAGCTTTATTCACACCCCGCTCTCCTCTTATACATGTGCTTAATGAGCATGCCACTAAAACACTCATCTTGTTATCTATTCATATTAATCAGCTGATTCACCTGAAAGTCAGATTATGCTATTAAAGTATTCCATCATTCTCCGCTGAATCACTAAACAGGAACTGGCTGAAAAATTAGAAATCAGTGATTAATTCAATCAACACAATAAAACACAGAAACTCACAAAAACAACAGTGAAAACATACACGGAAAACCCTTGCTGCCTTGTTGCTTGATTTTCATCCAAACTCTGATGAATTATTTTTGATGAGTGAAAAAGTTTGATGAAAGAGCCGTGCTGCTTTCAAAAAAACACCTCCACCCTTCGAACTTGTTAGAACTTGTAATTTAATACCAGCATTACGTCCCAGTATTCTAATTGGTGAAAGAAACTGAAACTGAAAGTGACATCACAACAACGATTTATGGATATAGCATTTAAGGGAAGTTTTTTTTAGATTTCATTCTCTCATTTTAAAATGTTTTCTACCTTATTAATGGAATAATAAGATGAAAATGTGAATTGCCTAAACTTTGACAACTGAGCTTTTCAGGTTGTACAGTTATAACCTTGTCTGACAGATAAATGTCTAAAAAAATATGTTCTGAAAACTGAAACAGTAAAGCAAATTTTCAGTTAAATAAACAATCCAATGATTTTCCTCATCAGAAGGCTGACATTCTTAAATATGAACCTTATGTCATGATTTACAATCTCTTTGTGTTTCCTTGCATTATTGTATTTAATACTTCAAACATTGATATGTTTTAATTATTGCAAACAGGGAACTCTTTTCATTATCTAAGGTTGAATTAACTATTGACTTATCCCACGACATTTTCTGCTTTATCATCGCTTTCACAGAATCAAAGCAGGACTGATATATTTCAATCATCCGGGAAATCTACAGGGACATGCTGACGCTGTAATGTCCTCCGAGATATGTCTCTATAACATTGATGTCAAATTATAATGGCTGGTACACATACATGTATATCACAGACCAATCATATGAAGGTTGACAAAAGACAACTGAGAGAACAGGGAGCACATTTATTAAGGCTTTTAAATCAGAATGCGTAAGTCCTTCATACCGATGCAACGGGTGTTAACCCATGACACTGTCTGACAGCCTGTGCAATGAATTTCCACAATGCTCTTAATACAAGCTTTACTGAACTTTTCATAGTGGAGTTACATTTTAAGTTAATACTTCCTTTCTTCTATTAAATCTGTGTATTTAGCATCTTTGGTAATATCTACACATGGGGACAACGAGGAAGTGGTTAATTCATCAGGTCAGGATTTACAAATGTCATCAACTTGGATGTTAATTATTTTACATAGTGCTCTCTCACCTTTAAATAAACCCTCGGGGAAACGTCATAATGCAAAATTTATTTTACTTTCCAGATCAAGACATGAACATCATCACCTTATGGATATCCACCAAAGGCAAAAGTCATAAGGTCTACTTAACGGATGAATCTGATTAGATTTAAGTTTTATAATAAAAATATTTACTCCTAGATTCAGACATCATTTTGTGTTTATAGGTGAACAGATAGTGACACTTACAAACTTGCTACAAAACACTGTCTCATAAAAAAAAACAGAACAAATCAAAATGAATAGGAAACACTGATCAACCTTGAAAAGGACTGATCAAGTTATCAATGGAAATTAACATGAAAGGAATTCTCCGGTAAAGTAATTAAAATGTAGAAAAGGAAAACAAGTGAAATTTTACTTTAAGAAACATGCAATTTTGACTTTCTAAGATGGGAGCACGTGTAAGAAATTGAAACAGTTGAGTTTAGCTGAAAGATGGAAGAAGATAATTAAGCAATGAAGCAAAAGGCACAACAACAACAACAACAAAAAGCTTAAATGTTAGAGGCTTGGTTAGGGCATGGCGGTAAAGATGAGTTAGTAAACAGACAACAAATCAGTGGTACAACTGCTGATATGGTGTAGCAAAAATCTACCAGCAATCATCCACTGACGTATCGTAAGTCACAGCGTTGCCCTCTATCAGCAGGCAGATTGTCTCCCTTTGTTGAGCTCTTCCACCCAGCAGAAATCCTTTTTCTAATGTTAAGCATCTAAACTCCGCCTCCGGCATGCATGCAGATGTTGAAACTCGCTCTCTATTGAAACAGTGGCACATATATTTGATCGGTTCACAAATCAAACATAGCCATATTGCAATTTCTTAATTACAATACTTCAAAAGATCTACTTAATCATATTGTTTTCTTCTTTCAATTTGAGCTCAGAAGCAATGTATGAACTTAACATAGCTTACACATGGGAGAAACTGCACCTTAATCCAGGGTGGTTTGTCCAGGCCGATTATCTCATGCACAAATACCCACTTTGTACTCTTAACAGGACGCTAAGAAAAAACCCCACATGCATATGATAAAATCTGTGCCATTTTTCTTTTCCTTTGTCTTTTTTTATTTTTTTATTTTATGGAAATATGCTGATATGGAAAATGATGATCTGTGCGATGATCTGAGCTTGTAGTGATGGAGTAAAAATCTGAGGGCTACATATACAAACATTTGGATCCGCTATATACATAGCAACCAGATTCATCCACTGGCTCTGCAATTCCCCTGTCGACAAAGACATCTCCCTAAACGTCATTAGACCTGATCATGTACTAGGTTTGCACAATGCCACATAATTTAAGGTTTACCAAGAGCAATACGTGTCAACTAGGGAATACAATAGTATCTAATTTTGCAAATATTTCCATTTATTTTAGAGAGCCCCCCCAAGTGCTAACTTAGCATCAGGTATACTTCATATAAATTTTCATTAAATTGCATGTAATGATTGCCATGGCAATAGGTCGTGTGACACATCTACAATAAAAGCTGTCCAACGAAGCCCCCAAGGCACTTATAGCTGCCAATGCATTTGCCATTGTCTAATAAAGGAACTTAAACCATCAAGCTGATTGACAGAGTCAGATCATTAGGAGGCATATAAGCCAGGCTATGCTAGGGTGAGGCAAAAGTCAGAGCTCAGATTTCAAATACACAAAATTTGTAGAGATCCAAAAACATTTTAAAATTAGCAAGAAACAGAGAATGTTTTTATCATTCCTTAATTTTTTCTTCAGTTGTACACTTACCTATACAATGTATATGTAATGCAATCTGCCAAATTAATTTTTTGTACATTATGATTTGTTTTATTATTCCCCTTCAATTTTTTCTTTTGAAAACACTCCAAAGAAAACAGCAGTTTTTCTTTCAAATTATGTTTACCCATTATATCAAATGCAGGTCTGCTTCCTAATGTTACCTTTATTGCATTTCTCCACAGGATTTTTTTGCATTCTGCGTTAATATTTACCGGCTGGTACAGATTTTAATGGTGGCAGTAGAAGGCTAGATGAGATATAATTTAGGATCAGCAAGCTCATGTAAATTAGAATAAATGCTGTCTGGGGAAATTCCAAGGATGTCACTAAAAATTGAATCTGTCAAAAAAGACCAATCAATTTCCTGTCCCCATAGCAACCATAAATATATACAATAATTAAGGAAGTCCACTTCGACAGAAAAAGAGAAGGAGAGCTGAAGAGAAAGGGGAAAAAAAAAAGAGAGACATTCGGTTTCTTAAATCTAAACGTCTGTGGTCTACGTCAAACCCATGATCAGGTACGTTAGATATCACACAGTTCTTTGCGCAGACTTTTACATATATGACCAGACAACGAACAAGCTATAAACAGCCTGCAAAACCATGAACATCGGACATTCATTCCTTCCTAACATATTTTATTAGACTTGTCAACAAAATGACACCTGTGCTTGACCTGATGCTTTTGTTCAGGGTATTTGATACGACCTGGTTAATTAAGCTCATCTGGGAAAAAATCCTGTTAGCTACGTTTTAATTAATGTTGGGTACCATGTTTAAACACCAATCAGATAAATAAATTAATTAATATTTCTTCCTTTGATTGCCAGCGTTTCAGCCCATACCACACTTCTAAACCTAAATTGTTCCATATATTTTCGACGCGCATTTGACTTTATTAGCCAGCACATGCTCGACTGAGTGTTAGTTTTTGCACAGAGGGCTTTGTAGCGTATATCTCTTAAAAAATTATTTTGTATATTTTCCATGACCAGAGAGAAACTTATCATTAAACTCCCAAAAGGGTATAACCTTTACGAGTAATTTAGGTTTTTGGTTGTTTAAATTGGGAACACTGTCTGCATCGGAAGACCATTGGTTTTCCTGTCCTCATAAACCTAACCTCAAAGTGACGCAATTGTACTGGGAGCATTCTTTATTGGTACATGCTTTGAAACAAAAAATATATACTCAAGAATTTTTGGCTTAAAAGTGACCTTTTGGACAACTCATTACACAGATCAAGAGGCTAAACCAAAAATCTCACTGCAACGGTAATATTTTTCAAATAAGACTTAAGTGACCTTCTGCACGAGGAACATAAAGTTGCATGCATATGATCATTTCATCTGCATGAAAGCCGCTAGTGTTAGATTCTATTTGCAATTCTGACAGTTCGCAGAACTGTAGAAAAAAATCGAAGAGGTTATTGAAAGAGTATATCTCAAAAATGGATGAAGCTCAAAAAGGAAAAAAAAAGAAAAAAGAAGCTTATTCCAATAAAATATGTGCATGTGGAAAAAAGCAACTTCCTTGACAAGCCCACATCTAAGGAAGCACAGGCTGGATATTACATCACAGCAGTAATAAACACTGCTGTATGATGAAGAAATAGTTAGAATATAAAATAACACCCCCCTCCTTCTAATACTGTACAATAAATTTTACAGCAAACATATATCAAGAACTATAATTCCTAAAAAAGGGTATGCTATAAAATTTACAAGTAATTTAAGTCCTTGGTTGTTTAAATTGGGAATACTCTCTGCATTGGTTTACATTAAACGACAGCCTTCACAAAAATAAAAAAAAAATAGGGAATTTTAATAATCCATTTGACAAATTTACACGTATGCATCTGGTAAGCCTTTGTAGTGTACTCTGGACTATAGGAATAAATGGGGGATAGGATTAGGCAGGTGCCAGCATTGGATCACATTCATACTTCATACATTTATGACCAGCTAATAATTCATATACATTAACATACAGAGTTAAGCAGGTTAAGTGTGCAGAGTTAAGTAGATTAACTTACCACATGTACATTTAACTAGTCAGTCAGTGTCTGTTATTAAAGAGCAAGTTTAGACCAGCAACTGTTACTAATGGTTAGGTAAACAAACTATTGTATTTATAAATATGGTTGTTTCTCAAAGAGAAGAGGGGTTTAAGGGAGTTGACCTGTAAGGACCTCAGAGTCTGGTCACTCCCATGTTGTTATGTGTAATAAATGCCTGTTGTTACTGAGAACGCTTTGGAGAGTTTTCCTATCTACGTTAGACATGGAATGAAGATAAATGAAGGTGACCATCCCGGTCGCAATTTTACTTAAGACCCTAACCCTGGTCTTACATTTCTGGCCATTATGATACCAACATAGAAAAACCAGAGAGGCAACATTATTGTTGACCTCCTGTCATATATACTGCATTCAACATAATAACCAATTACAAACTTCACTTGTTATGAACGAGCTTGTCCTTTTCAATCCAAATAAATACCAATGCAATCCAATAAATACCAAAGATATATTTATCAATACATACATGTTGTAAATATGTACCAAAGATCATATGTACTGAAGATCAATGAATGTCACCATAGGTTACTTTTTTCTCAACATCATTTTCCAAAAAGCATTCTTTATAATTTATGATATTTCAGTTTTATACACATGTATATGTGAATGCATGCTAGTCTAAAAATGGCATCTAAATAATTATAATCATGTATGTTAAAACATCATTGTTGGTTTCGAGAGTATTTTGCAAATTTCTAATCGATCAGTGTTATCACTACAACTGTCTTCTTTTACAGGTGCTAAAATTGAGAAACTGTGTGAAAAAGAGATTCAGGAAGGGCTTCATGACAAAATTCCACTATCAAACTGCCTGTGATTGTAAGATGCTATATGTGCATATCACTGTTGTTGTCGCAGCAAACTGAAAATGATCTGGTCAGGAATCAATAGACACATCAATTGGTTCACTTACAGGTTAACACTGCATTTTGTTTTCTTCAATTTTTTTTTCTACCCCAGTGACCTTTAACTTCATCAGTGCACATATAGAGACCTCTGAATTATTTACCCTGTCGGCGTCCCTTATTGCGTAGTTAACAACCATGCTTCTCCAGCTCCAATCCAAACTGCCGAATCCTGCAGCAAGAAAAGAAAAAACAAGCTTCTGGCCTAAGCAACTACTGTTAATGGCATTAGAGGGGCCAGCGCTTTCAAACACGACAACACCAACTGTCTGAAGCTGACGAACATCGTTTTGTTTTTCTGCTGGCTGACTCAAACAAGTACTTGATCACTGCGCAGAGATGATCAAGACATTCAATGCTATGGCGATGACCCAAGACGATCACAAACCTTGGTGTCGGGTATCAAAGACACAGATCCACAGGCTTAACATCTGACACTGGCATTTCATACCCTGAGATTTCTGAGAGAACCAAAGACACAACTTGTTCCTGTAAGGTTTCAGCCAGATTCTGACTGTAATGATGGTTATATACATGTTGGGCAACAAAAGCTTCTATGGCCCAATGTACAACATACACATTTACTAAATGTCTCTTCAAAAACACTGATGATTACATTACTGGTAAATATGTTAAACAGATATATATATATAAATATATATATATATATATATATATATGTGTTCTTATACTCTACATTCAACCCTACAGACTTTATTACGTCAAACAGGCCAAAAATATGGATTCAAAATTGCTTGCTTACCTAAAGCACTGTCATGCAGCACATGTATGTTCTTAGAATAAATAGAGGCAAAATGGCATTATTGTCAAATTATCAAGTATAAATTATTGCACAGACACATCAATGCAATTTGTCTACATGAAAATATGAAAAGCGGCAACAGAGATAGCGAAAAACTAAACCAAGAGGACAGTATACTGTATTTGGCCACGACTATAAGCTATCCCAATTCCTCAACCTTTTCTCATTTGAAAGAGCAGCTTTCAGAGCAATCTATGCACATTTACAATCCCATTTTGGAGACAAAACTACATGTGATAAATTGGCCAATTTCAGGGCTTTGCAAAAAGTATAATTTTATCAGTCTACATAGAATAATGCCTTCAGAATATATTTGAATAAACACTCTGTGAACATACAAAAAGGTTCCATTGCTCTTTGAAAGGTGCTTTGAGGTTTGTTTGAAAGGTGCTTTGAGGTTTGTTTGAAAGGTGCTTTGAGATTTGTTTAAAAGGTGCTTTGAGGTTTGTTTAAAAGGTGCTTTGACGTTTGTTTGAAAGGTAGAATACTCTACATGTACAGATCCTACTCACAAATGTACATCTCACATAATCTTTGACATCAGGTAATATTTCATGTCCCTTATTAAACTCCAAAATGCACTTTTTGGGAGTTTAAGTTTTATCGCAAATAGGGTAAATTAAAATCTTTCCATGCTACCTGTAATTAGCTGGTGGTGGGATTGTGACCTGCCTGTATGATCTAAAGTATGAACCCAGAGTTCATGAAGCGCACGCCGTCAACTTAATTAGTCTATGAATCACTGTACCAAGGCTTTATTGATTGTAACGACCTGCATAATGACTGGCGGAGACTGGCCTTCATTCGCTAAATAATCTCTGCCATGGCTGAAATGAACAAAATAAAGCAAAAAAAAAAAAGAAAAAAAAGAAAAGCCCTCTTGGATATCTATTATTTGCCGTATGCAGGTGGGTGGGAATTGATTCTAATTTTGACGTTAGACTTCCTTCAGCTCAAGACTATTAACAAGCAACACAAGCTGGAAATGATTTTTATCATTAGGCCACTCGAAATTCAGAAATCAGGCCATAATTAACGACTCAATTGAGATTTGAAACCATTCAACAATACTTTCACTGAAGTGTATTCAAATGTTCAATGTTCCAAGCGGTGTCTATTTGACAGCTATAGAGTTGAGAGCTAATACACTACCAAGCCTGCATGGCCAAAGACACCTGAATGAATTCACCATGCTCATTCTCACCCACTAGTTTGATATTAGGCTAACTAATGTCAAGAGGACAAAGAACAACAGGCAAGTATGATGTTGAAAGTAAGAACAGAACAAGCCTTTATACAGCCTGTTAATTGTGTCTTACAAACCTTGACAAGACTACTTTACTTAAATATCATATACTGGTCTTCAACAGGAAAGCATCTGGATTTCATCTGGTCCGCATATTATAACTACTGTAGGGGACCTTGGTGGCTCAGTTGGTTAGGGCGCTGACCCAGGAGTCTCTCACCAATGAATTCGCAATGAATAAGTCAAGCTCATGCTGGCTTCCACTCTAGCCGTACATAGGAAGGTCTCCCAGCAACTTGCAGATGGTCGTGGGTTTCCCCCCTGGGCTCTGCCCGGTTTCCTCCCTCCATAATGCTGGCCGCCGTCGTATAAGTGAAATATTCTTGAGTACAGCGTAAAACACAAATCAAATAAAGAAATAAATAAATATAACTACTGTATTTGACCTTTTTTGTGTTCTTTTGTGTGACTAAGTTACTAAATATGTCAAATCTAGGAGTTCTGTTGATCTTAATAAAATTGTTACAAAGTTTGAAATGTAAAATAATACCTACTGGATAAATGTAATTTTCATCACCAAAAGTTTAAAGATTTAATCTTTTTCAATTCTGCTGGTAGCTCTAAATGTATCGGTATACACAATGCCATTATTGAAGCAATTTCATTGGAAGAGCACACTCTTTTCTTCGGCTTGACCTTTACCTCATTATTTGTAATTCGAAGTATTTATATTTATGTGTTTGACTGGACTTTCAGTTGTACTCAATCTGATTTGAGTTATTAAATTTGAACTTTTCTAGACATACACTGAATTAAGTCACACATCCATGCATGCAAATAATACAAGTTTGTCCACAAGCAAAAAAAAAAAAAAAAATAAAGCAACTGTATTTCAGTTCTTGGTATTTAGAATTCTAGTACAACTTTGCAATAACATGACTTTACTACATTAAACTGAAGTAATCTAAAACCCCCTAATGCCATCTCATTACCTGGATATATATTCCACGTTTAAAATAAAGTAACCTACTGCACATGCATGTAGAGACCTTTTTTCCTCCTCGGAACATTTACATTGCTCTATTGAATTCAAAAAGATGAAAAGGGATAATTTACCATGTATTCCTATTCATTGCTGACATCTAGCCGTCATCAATCTTTTTATCCACAACGAGCTATTGTACCAACATGTGAAAAGAAAATGCCACATTAATTGATTTTTTGTTTGAAAATGAACAGACGTTCTTCACTTCTCTCCGAATTAAAAAATTCTGCTCTACGGGGGGGAAAAAAGGGGGTATAACTTTGGGTAAATTATTGGGAAAATTACACCTTTGAGTTGTCCTAGAAGTATTGATTACAGTATGGATAGTTTGGCAATGATCCCCAGTCTATTTCTATACACTAAATTCTCGTACCTGTTTGTGACATTGAGCAATGTCATCCTGTGCATTCTTCACTTATGTCTTCGCAAATACGAAGCTCAATCCTTGATGCATCAGTCTCCTTAGTAACACTACTTGGCAAATATCTGGTAAGCAAGCACAACACGAGAAGGAAAGTCTGTGGTTTTGTCTCGGGAAAAGGGGGGGGGGGGGGGTATTGGGTGTGCAAATCCTTATCCAACCATGTCTAAGCACACACACATACTAGGATAAGTATAGTGTTGACCACTAGTTCAGAGAAGTTCAGAGAAATCTTCCAACTGACATCATACCTGAATATATGCTTCAGCATTATGCTGAGAACACACTAATATTGCCTCGCCAATCTTCTACGATGAAATGAAATGGATTCTGGAGCAAGTTTCCTCGGGAACGCTTGGTTCGGCAAACAACAGACAGCTGGACTTTTGTCTAAGGCTAGCTTAGACAAGAGCTTCATTCACTTCTCCAAATCAATTGGTGAACGTTCGTACTTTGTGAACATCATACAAACGGTGTCTGGGGTGGATAGCCAGGATATAAAGTGTAACAGTATCTGCTTCACAGGACAGCCAGCACCTTACTGACAGAGTCCCTGGAATACCACAGGGCAAATAAATTGGGCATGAGAAACTGCTAGGGACTGGGGGTTCATCAGTTGTGAGGGACACTGATAAAGCCTAGCTCATTGGCACACAATTACAGGCTGTGGTCACCTCCAGGCTGGCTGGCTAATTGAGGCGAGGCCATTAGGGTACAGAGCTGATAGACTAGCCAGCCAGAACCATAGTACACAAGCCCATCGCCATCACAGAAGGGTTAACATCACAGCAATCTATATATCTCTGCAACTACAGCGTATGAGCGGAGGCCCTTAAGGTGTTTGATACATCATGGCTTCCGCAGAAAAAACAAAATAATAATAATAATAATAATAAAATCACTTGGTAATTAAATTAAGAGAAAATATCATTTTTTATGATACAAGACTGAGCTAAGCGTAAACTGTCAGAAAAATCAATGCTATTAAAGTTTATTGAGGGACTGTGTATATACAGTGGGTTTGTCCGAAGACAACTGCCAGCTTTACCTGCAACATGCTACTTCATTAAAATTTTGAGCAGGTAACTATCTACACTTGTACTTTGGACACAGAGCAGGCTTTTGTCAGGTAGCAGGCTACTTTTTCAGGGAATAGCCTTTTACTGAAAAGAGTACTGAATGTGTGCATAAAATTGATTAAAGAACAACCTTGTAGTCCTGAAAGGGCATATATATCAGGAAAGTAATTATACAAACACGAGGGAAACATTACCGAAAGTGAAAGACAACATTTCTATATAATTTCAAATAATCAAGTCTCCATGTTGTCATGGAAACTTAATATTTCAAAACATACAGTTATCCACATAATGAAATGTTGACAATCTAATTAACAGCTAGATCTGCATTAGAGGCCAATAACGGCAACCACTGAATGACCAAAACAGACTTGTTGGATTACATGCACAATGTTTTCTAACATGTTATATGTCAAAATGATTTTGGAATTAAGGGTAACCAAACACTCAGTTATACCATTAATGGCTGTGTTCTACAAGATGACTTAAAGTCATTTATTGATATCCTATAGAGTCCTGTCCAGCTATGAGATATCACTGCTGACACATCCACCCAGCCGAGCCACCTACACAAGCTTCTAGTCCTCAAATATTGACACAAAAAAGTGTGTTCGGAAAAAGTGTTAACACATTTAAAGGAAGCATGATCACGCACTTTGAGAGAAAAGTAAAGAAATTTTTTGTGTAGATAGTCAATGTATTCATTATAGGCAGGAGTACTGATAAAGGTGATGTACCAAAACTGGAATTTACTTATTTAGTTGGTTAGTGTTTCACGTCATCCTCAGGACTATACTATATTGGAAGCGAAAGAGCTTGTCAAATACAGAATACTGTGATTTAACTGAATTCTAAGTGTCAAATTTGTCTTTACACAATGTGATTTATTTGTATTCTAAGTGTCAAATTTGTCTTTACACTAAGACACAATCACTTGAAACATCAAATGAAATATATATACAGTGTACGCACACTTGAAAAAATGAAACTTCTCTGCCTACACTATGTTTTTCATTGAACTGTCTTCTACCTATGAATATAAATATGTATGTGCCTACACATGGTGAACCTGCAAAATGTCACCATAAGCATGTAAAATTTGTCAGAAAATCAGCTGGATATTTCTAACAAAAGTCTGCCAGGTTCTTTAGCTGAACTTTACAAGATAACAAACCTGTAGTCAACATGCAGTTCAACGGGTATGCCACCTCTTTTCAATGCCCTAATTGTATGTGTGAGTTATAGGCTTTTTTTTTATGTCAACAAGGCGTTTGATTGGATGATAATTGCGGTGCAATTTTCTTATCCTTGTATTTTTCTTCTCACGTCTCATCCTTTCCTCAAGTGATCTCTGCGTGAAATTTGCCTGCCTCAATACATGTCTTGATGATCAAGATATCAGCCTCTAATTGCCTAGTTTCAGGAAATCAGCTCTGCATTTGACGTTTTCCCTTTAACGGATGCACCAAGCATGTCTGCCCCATCCTGAACCAATGAAAACAATAGACACACAGTTCACATGCTTGCCAGTCTGCGTCAGAAAATTATCATCACTGGTGGCGAAGTTACAGCCTTGTGCTATTGATTGAAAGGCACGTTAATAAATGTGACCAGGGTGATCGACATAGGGACTCTTTTATCGCACTGATCAACATGGAACTTCCATCCGCAATTACATGGGGATGGGTCAGTGATCGCGATTCAGCCTGTATCCCTCAGATAAAGTCATGCCACTTCCCAATTTTATATCATTGTTTAACTGCATGGGGGTTCTACAGAAGCCCTGAAACCAGCTGGATAAACCGTGCCGCATTATCACCCATAAACTGGGAGGTTTCCTGGAGAAACCGTCCAACATTATACATGTACATGTTTCTCATATGAAGCCATCTATTTATTATTTTACTAATATTATTAGGAAAATATATATGAAAGACAGCTGCGTGGTTCCACAGAGCTAGCTGCATCAAAATCGAAAAGCGAAGAACATAATTATTATTTCTCTTATCTGTAGACGCTTATAATTATTATGACGGAAACTTGTAACCGACATATTCATGTCTTCACACCGTGTCCCAATCGTACGAAGAATTTTAGGACTGGTAACTTTTTAATAGATTGAAAACGAATGCTTCAGATCAGAAGAAAAAACTTTCAAAACGCTACAAAACATAACTGCACAAGGCTACTGCTACTGCATTGAATTTTTATAATATAAGAACAAGACCAAATTTATTTATAATGTAGATAAGCTTTTTTTTTCGTAACATATACCAAGGACCCTTCAAATACTTTCAAATTAATGAAGAATTCATCCATAGATTGAAAAAAACAAAAGCTTTTGCACATATCCAATATGCGTGCAAAAAGGGGAGTTCTAATGATTTTAGAAAAGTGCTTTGAGAGGTGTTCAGAAGGTAGGATGATATCCATCTGGGAAAATATAAATTTTAGCACCAAAAGTAATATCTCGTGACATTTATTTGCCTCCAAAAATGCTCTATTGCGGTTGACTTTTTATGTCATTCGGGGTATGTTATATACACCACAGACCTCCAAATAATTTAAAATTAACTGAAAGATGGAAAACAAAAGAATTCATCCACTGAATTAAAAAAAAAAAGAGAAAGCTCCCGTACACCGGCAAATCCAATGAGTGCAAGAAACCTGCATGTATAGCATCACTGGACTCGTGCCATCAGCTAAGGCAGGCATACAAGGGATTTGAAGGATTTATTCTTCAGACAAGCATGGAATGATTCAACAGGAGATTTCAAAAAGTAGTGCAGTTCTCCAAACACACGACAGATGTTCTGGACATGGTGAAGGGGACTGCATAACTAAAAGAATGGTCAATGACATAAAGCCTGCGAAACGAAAAGAGCTCTGCTGAAGGGAATCAAAACGCCTTGTCAATGACGACCACTGCACAGTTTAATCTGAGAGGTACTGAGATCAATTCCAGATACTGCAGGTTATTCTTAGGGCTTTGTCAATGTAATCATGAACGTATAAGCATGCTTTACATGTGCTTTGGACAGATACACAGTGGCTGCTTGCTCAAGGCAATTTCTGATTAATATTCTTTCTTTATCTATGTATTTGATTGTTATTTTACACTGTACTTTAGAACATATATAATACTGGCCACGCAGTATTGTGGTTGAAACCGGGCAGGGCCTAGGGGAGACCCACGACCATCTGGAGGTTGCTGGCAGACCTTCCCTCGTACTCCGACTTAATTAAAAATTTGAAAGTTACAGGTTATTTCTGGGTCCTAGAAATCAAACCTTTTTTGACTTTGCAAAGTTCGGTAGCATTGCACATATCACCTGGAAAAACCTCAAAATTTATCATACAAATGGAAACATACATGTATACCTGGATCATGAAGGCTAACAGCTATTTCCAATATTTAAGTGATAACTCAAAAGTGGTTAATGTTTTCTGCTTATTCTTAACAAATTAAATTGTGGTATTGTTCTTGACAGGTTGAGAAGGCAATTAGGTGGTAAGTATGCATAACTGGCATCCAGGGAAGCAATGTAATTAACCTTACAAAGGTATGGTGATCCAGGTGGTGATCCAGGTGACTTTATAATTGCCATCAAGGTCACACCAGGTGGCTTAAGGTGTGATGATTTAACACCTCTAGAAGGGTAATTAATCACAGCTTCTGTCTAACACTTCATAAATATTCAGGAACTCAACTGGCCAATCCAGATGTGATCATATTCACATATCTAGACTGCTCATTCGATCTCGATAAGACCCACAGTGAGAGCAGTTTGATAATTATGAGGTCTATAACTCTGAAGTGTTTTAGCCGTAATGTGAGAGCTGATAGTTGGCTATTGGTCAAACATACATGCGTACATACAAGCAAAAAATTGGCAACATCTGCTATATCTCATAAAAAAAGTCCTCTTGTATTGAGGCCAAAATGTTAAAAGGTAGGATGTCCAAAATTTAACCCACCACAAGACTAGAACCATTGACAAACAGACAGAACGACCAACACAGCTTCTTGTCACAACGAGAAACTGCACCTTCACATTTTTACAACAACCGGGAATTTATTCCGTATTTAGTGTTTGTGACAAGTTCTAAAATGGCACCTACATGTAGTAGGCTGGTTAGAGCAAAATTAAGTAAAAACTAATAAGCAACATGTCTAGAATAAGAAAACATTTGGCACTCAAATGACTAATATACATGTATGTACATTAATACAGTCTTCAAGCTGTGGGTAGACATGCATTCATGTCCTTTACAAGCCTAATGTATTCTAGCTTTAACTTTTTCTAGTATCATCTAAATTTTCTATAAAAAAAACCCCCAAAAAAACCCAAATCCCCAATCACATGCATCTGCTTTTGTATAGGTACGTTACTGGTAAAACACCTTACAATATATACATGTATAAAAGCACAAAACTGAGCAAATAAGCTTTAATACAAGCTTTGTGTCTTGTTAAGTAGTGACTAAAAATCACTAGCTTGGAAAGTGATAAAAGAAACATGGAAAAGGTAATATCTGTATTTCTAGAAACACAAAATTTTACAAAATCTTAATCTTAATTGGTAGATATTCACAGTCTTTCATTTCAATACATGAACGAGTTAAGGACCTTGAAAAAACAACACACTACTTAATTTAAAAACAAAATGCAATTTTACAAACATACCTTGGCAGTGATCAGTCTCCCTTCAGATACCAGAATGTGTTAATAAGGACCACTCTCAGGTGCAATGAAGCAAGGCAAAAACAAGATCATTCCTCGGTGGTGATGTAGCCTAAGAAGAAGGTACATGCATACCTGTATGGCCCCACCTAGATGCTAGAGGCTGCCTGTTGTGTGAACTGCGCCTGTCATACACACAGTCATGCTGCATCATTACTGTTCGCCTCTCACACCACCCTTCACTGATACAACTCCCTGTATTTGATCTGCTTTTAAATACTACCAGCTCTCCACCCACATGCCTGTAAGGCCTGCTGTCATTGGCTACTGCCATGCCAGCCTAATTATGCCAAACCCCCACTGATTGGATGACTCTCGTTTCCAAGGCAACTGCGTCTGAAAGCAGTGCAAACTGATGCAGCTGCCGTGTATGGAATGATGACATGCATGGTGTATGTGCGGATCAATTTCACTGATAATATTAACCACAGGAATACTGCGGCACACCTTTTTTAATCAGGGGGTAAGGGGGGGGGGGCTAAAAGGGAGGGGGGGACTAAAAAGGAGGGGGGGGGAGGGGAGATGGATACCATGGTATTGATACTTATAGGCTAAATACATGTAATTCTGTTGTGATACACAAACCTTATATCTGTACCACCTCCCCCACCCCTCTTCCTTCCCAACCAACTCCCAGGCAGCACATTTCCCAGAATATCTGTTTCCATCTTTCAATCAGTTAATTGACCACATGACACTTTCAAAATTGGCCACTAATTCCTTAAATCGAGATTAATTAAAAATTATACTCGGCAAATTGACTAACCATCTGAGACCCTGATGCCACAGAGAAATGACAGATTTAGATGACAATTAAAGAAGCTGAACAAGACAGCAACAACAACAACAAATCATATGTGGACACTCACGCATCTATTATTTATAGTTTCATATATTTATACAGAGTGAAAACTTTTAATGGTTGACAAGAAACTTTTACAACTGAATATTTTTCAGAAAAACTACAGACATGAGAATAGAAATAATCCTAACAAAACTTCCTGTTCTTTTTTTACCTAATTCTATGCAATAATGAAATGCTGTGCATATATCATGCTGAGGAAAGAAAAATCAGCCCATCTTGAATTTCGAAACCTTCCATTATATGTTGCTGTCCAAAATCACCGCATGCATTCATAAATATGATTTCCTGATTACACAGAAGTTAATCAGGAATTTCCTGTTCATTTTCTTCAATTCAATCTTCTGGATACAACAAGATACATGTTTAAATCAGAGCAACAGGTTAACTCCCTGTTCTTTTCTTACCTAACTGCAACTTTATGTCACCAACACACCCACATGGTGTTAAGTCATAATCATTCATTCTGCCTTATGAAATGCTAATTATGCATGCACAATGTTGAGCAACTCAAAAATCAACACTTGCTCAACTTACAAACCTCCATTCGCTGCTTCTTGCCCAATAGCTAGACGAAGTAATGGTATTTCTTTTACATACAGAACTACATATTACAGAATTACACCTACATGTAGTTACATCAGCTTGAGCCTACCAAAAAATATTCAGTTTCAGTTTTTGTCAAATCAATATCTACTTAATACAGGAAATTTTGCCATTTTGCCATCCTTAAATTTAGTTTATCTTGGGGCACATCTAGATACATTAAAGAACCTACTGGCTGTTACAGTAAACATGCTACTCGAGACAACAACAGAAAGTAGCAGGAATTCAGAGGCATCTTGACCCTAATTTGGTAAGTAAAATTCAATTAGTTTATGGCCTGGCAAAGTTAATCACATTTGAGTAATGAACCAACATAATGCGTACAATGCATGTGTGAAAGTCCATGTACATTAAGAAATGTGCATCTGTGTCCAGAATTGGAGCTACATGTACACAATAGCTGATGTGTTATCACACGTGTAGTCCAATGAGAAGAATTCTGGGTACAATCTGCAGGCATATCGGGAATGCCTCCAGGGTTTTGCATATTGCAGGCAACAATAGGAGCATGTGACTGAGAAATTAGTCGGTTGTCAAATTATCCACACCACCTGTTCAGGATTTAGGATAATCTCCACTATTAACTGGAAAATGACATACTTCAAAGAGAGCAGCTAGGTAACAGCCAGGTCACTGCCTGCAGGTGTAAATATATTGTTCTGTGAAAATCAGATATTTATCACCTAAATGCTGTTTCAATAGCATGCACACTATATACACACAACTGTACCTTCACAGTTTATGTATTTAAGATAAAGGAAAAACATTTTACACAACATTATCCCCTTATATGTACACAATTCATTGAATGAAATAAAACAAGGGGATAGGCAATTCACTTTAACTCAAATTCAATTGAGCACCTTGACAGAATTTAGCAGATTAATAGCAGATGCCAATGAATGGTGCTTTAATTATAAACAGCTTTGTCATTTGTACACTCTTAATAATTAAGGCACATGCATATATTAAGAGAACACACTGAAGTGATGAATCTAGGCTAAATTTTAACCAAGATCAAATACTGATAAACACTGTTAGGAGTAAGAGCTAGTGTTGGGAAGATACTGCAATCTATGGTGCTATGGATTTTAGTTACCCTAATTCCTCAACCTTTTCGCATACGAAAGAGAAGCTTTCAGCACAATTTATGCACATTTTTAATTTTCATTTTTAAGACAAACTACATTAGTTGGGTTAAAAACTACAGTACATGTATGTGTAGCACAGATTGAAATGATGGACCTGTACTTTTCAATTTTAACATCAGGAAGTGTGTAAATCTCAAATACTGGTAACACTATTAGGATCTACGAATGTCTACTGCAGTGAAATTTAAGGGATTCAGTGTTTTCGGTTTTTACCTCAAGTGCGTTACAGAACAGGATGATACCTTGCAAAAACAAAATCACCGCAGCAGAGAGTAAACACATACATGTTGCACTAATTAGAAGGATAGGAGAATCTTGCGCTAGCCCTTGGTTATACCCTGGTATAGGCCAAAGCAATCAATAATCCAGGAAGGACGTACAGGACAGCCTATCTGATCAGCACCTACTGACACCCGATAAGAAACACTCCCCCTTGTCGATGTGTACGCAGAAATGCTGTTGTATGTGGCATTCTACTGTCAGCTCTATGTCTGTCAGATTGCTTGTCTGTCTGTCTGTTTGCTTGCATGTCATTAGAATGCCTGTATCTGTATTCAAAGATCAACATGTCTTTTTGCATATCCCTCTGTATAAGTGTGTCTGTCTGCTTACATGCCATCTGTAAGCTTGGTTGTCTTCATAAGTTAGTCTGCCTGTCTGCATATCTATCTCCATGCCTTCGCTCTCATTGCATGTCATACGTATGTCCATCTGCTTTAATTTCTTAACTCATTCTGCAGTTTATCAGTATTCCTTTGCTACACACGTGAGCATTTTATTGCGGATCGAAGACTTGAAATGCGAATAGTTTAATCCTTTAAAGACAATAGTTTAATAGTTTAAAGACAATTGTGCTTTCCACACAACACACCTACATAAATTTTTATAATATATTTAAGTTCAAGAATTGAACACCGCCAAAGCGGTGTTTGTTCTGTAACCTGATACCGCTGAACTTGCGCATTCGAGGTAATTTGACTTGCTACGAAACAGGCTTCAACAGTATCAGGTTACACAACAAACCCCTACAAGAAGGTCTTAAAGTCTATTCTACCCAATACAATGAAGAAAATATAGCAAACACTGCATATTTCATGCTGCCATTCGGTGTTACTCCCTCCACGGAGGCCATGCATTTTAGACCAATCAACAGCAAGATTATAGGCCACACCTGTTGACCTAGGCACGTCCTGTCTTATTCTTCTGTGACGTAGAAATGTAAAAGTTAACTGTAAATGTATTATGATGTCATGCTGCTGAGCTCAGATTCTTGAAACAAATGATTATTTGCAATGCCACAGTAAAATTTTCATAAAATATAAATGTATAAAATGTAATAAACAAAAGTGATATCCATAAACTGTGGGAACACTTTTATCACTGAAGGAAATTTCGATAAATCATGAAGCAAAATCAATTTAACAAGTCAAAAAACTCAAGTAATTTTATTTGTAGACATAAACAGCATGAAACGATATTGCTTGAGGAGGTAAATGTACCAGCCCCTGCATTGCATGACACACTTGATGTTGTTTGAAAGGTCATCTCTATTTAATAGGTATATATGCAAACGGCCCCCAACTAACAACAGGTTATAATATTAATTTATGTTAAAGAATAAAGAAGCAATAGGAAATGTTTCAGTATATAGGTAATATATATTTACATGTTCATTTTCTGCTGAAGCCGTCAACTTTAGTTTTGTCAGAAATGGTTCACTTGGAAGACAACAATTAAAGTTGATATTAATTAATCGGCAGAGGGGATCTGTTTGAACCTGAGCCACAGGGGTGAGCATAAAATACTGAAAGAGACACATTCACATTAACACACATTCAATCCCTCTGAGATCTTCGAGGTAGGACTGAAGAAAGATTAAAATCAGCTTCAGCAAATCGACCTTCAGCTTATTCAAAGATGTATCTTCATGAGCTTAGTTGCTTGTGTCTAAAACTTTAATGTACAAATTGTTACCTTCCTGACTAAAGCAATGTCTAAAAATTAAGATATATCTCCATGAGCTTAGTTGTTTGTGTCCAAAACTTTAATGTACAAATTGTTACCTTCCTGACTAAAGCAATGTCTGAAAATTAAGATATATCTTCATGAGCTTAGTTGTTTGTGTCCAAAACTTTAATGTACAAATTGTTACCTTCCTGACTAAAGCAATGTCTGAAAATTAAGATTTATCTTCGCCAGCTTAGTTGCTTGTGTCCAAAACTTTAATGTACAAATTGTTACCTTCCTGACTAAAGCAATGTCTGAAAATTCAGTAGTCAGTGACAGAGCTTCCAAAATACCCAAGCATGTGAAGTGGGCACAGCTACCCGGCAGAAAGTCTGAAACAGCAAATCAATGGGAAGCTATATTGCCGATGATGCTGACAGAGCCTATAGTTCTACTGTGGCTTGATGCAAGCTGAAAGCCAATATACTGCTGAAATGAGGTTAGACGGCATTTCGGCCATCGGCCAGCATGATTGCTCCCAAAAGAATGGGTATATGGCTACACAACACTGAATCAATGTTCGCCCAAAGGGCAGTGTCGTCTATCCCAGTATAAAATGGCACGAAGAAATGAAAAATCAGAAAGTGTGCAAAAAGGGCTCTACAAGACTAGGTAATCGTAACAAGATGCTGATAATCTTATCACCAGAAACACTCTCCTATCAGGTCTTATTTCAAACCCTGCACTATCCCACAAGAGGGGTTATGAATCCTCAGTCAGCACCTCTGCTCAAAGAGCAAGCCATGTTATGTTAGTCTCTGATCAGCTGCTTTGCCAATTCTATTTTCTACTGTAGCAATTCCACACAACACCCCTGCTCAAATCTTTTGCTGAGGTCTTGCTCAGTGATTCTGTTATTTTCTGTGTATAATATTTACTGTAATTCCTAAACCCTTTTCCATATGAAAGTGCATCTTCAGCGCAATTTATGTTGGATTGGCCAATTTCAGGGCTGCGCAAAATTTTATCAGTCTACACAGAACAATATGCTTGAATACACACCTTGCAAACATGCGAAAAAGAATTACAGTAACAGCTTTTGTGAGAATTCCAATAACTTGCTGCGAAATGGTTTATAGGAATTACTCAGATGAACGAATGAATGATTATACAACTTCACATGAATCCAGCAGTATATTGCTGCCATATTGTGACAAAAACATGCTTAAACCGAGAGAGAATTTAAGTGAACATGAATGAAGTGACAAAGTCATTTCCACTTAAAGCGAAGTACAAAACTGTACCACAACCATTTTCTCTTACTTTTCTCAGAAATTTTGTGCACCATAAAAATCATTTCATGTGGTGTAAAAAACGGTGGCCAGTTTGTGGATGACATCTAAGTGATGTGATGTCACATAGCTGTCAAGAGTGTTGCTCCTGCATCCATGAAATTTGCTGTTTGAGAATGGGGATTGAACTCGAGACCTAGCGATAGAAAGGCACTAATCCAAGAAAGCACCACTTAGCTGTCGCTCATTCGATCCACTCCTACCATTAAGTTTCCATAGTGAGCTCTGACAATCTGGTGCCCATATTTAACTCACACACATTATAACAAGCTTTACTTCCAAGCATCAAGCAGAAGAAATAAAATATCCTCAAAACTAATAGAACAGGTGTAATTCAAAATTGTGCAAATTGTACAAGAATCTTTTCTCTTTGTTTTCTCTTGCCTGAACAGATTTATACTTAACTGTGCAGGCCTTTTCAAAAACACAACTGATACATGTACACTTTAGTCTCATGATACATCTACCCTTTAGTCTCATGATACATGTACACTTTAGTCTCTTGATACATGTACCCTTTAGTCTCATGATACATGTACACTTTAGTCTCTTGATGCATGTACACTTTAGTCTCATGATACATGTACACTTTAGTCTCATGACACACGTACACTTTAGTCTCATGACACATGTACACTTTAGTCTCATGATACAGGTACACTTTAGTCTCATGACACATGTACACTTTAGTCTCACGACACATGTACACTTTAGTCTCATGATAAATGTACACTTTAGTCTCACGACACATGTACACTTTAGTCTCATGATACTGACCCTGCTTTAAACACGACTGCACACAAGCTTTAGATTATTTACATCAAGTTTTAATGAAGTGATTATAACCATACCATCTCAGAGGAGCCGGAATTAAGTCTTAGGGTCAGTCATCCCTAGATAGCATAATTATATGCCCTGCAGATGCCTTGTCTTGAATCTGATCGCTTCTTTGCTCCAACATTTACTACTTCTCATCAACATGTCATGGCTTCATTGTAGCTTGAACGATTCAGTACCCTATTATTCATAATGCGCTGCTACGTTGCTAACCAATGCAGATTACTATGGTGACACGATGCCCCATCCAACAACAGAGACATAAGAGCTAATTTAGACTAGTACTTGTAGGCCTTATGTACATAGCTAAATGTAGTACCCATCGCTTAATTGCTCAATGTAAATCGATGAAGCATCAAGTTTGAAGTTTTTAGCTTGACCAGAATAGGAATTGAACCTTGCCCAAGAGGTTACTCTCTGGGCCATGCAGTGAGATCAGATACTATCCTTTACATGCATCTCAGTAATTAAACAAGTTGCAGTGTGAACAGTTTTACTGATGTGCTTTAATATTACCAATACAAACATTGTTGTAAATTAAGTTATAAAGCCTGGCTTAATGTACATACAGGTTGATTCTGGATCCTGCTTCTAAAAACCCTTAATTACACAGAATAATTCCCAGATTGAGCCTCACTCTTCACAAAGAAGGAAAATCACAAAAGCCATTGGACCATATACTGTGCTCTTCATCCCTGTGATAAGTATATCAGCACAAAAGCATCCTTGTTTACGTTATCACATAATCTGGCTACATAGACTACGACTGATAACTTACCTGGAGCTTCTTTGTGCATCTGTTTGATCCATTATCATTTACCTTTGTACCTGAGTTAAACTGAGTTGCCTGTCTTCTTCAGTCCAAATGGTTGTTCAAAATTTTCCCACCGAGGCAGAATTTACAGGTGCTGGCACAGTCAAGATGAATGCCTTAAGCTTAGTCTCTGCCTGTCCCCCCCCCCCCCCACCTCATCCAACTCTGCTCTCCCTAGGATACCAAAACTAACTTTCCAAAGCTTTCCTAGTCACCTTTTCTGAAGGGATTTTCATCTTGAATTTCGTCGCTGAAATGCCATGTTTTGTTTTGCCCTTCTTATTTCAAATATACACTGTTCCCTTCAGCAATCGTGCCACAAATTAGTGTCTAAATTCTCCTTCACCAAGATGTGTGCTCAAAGAAGCCGTTTAAGTATTGATGAATTCTGCATTAGGGATAGTGCTGGCCTGTCTTAAATACGTCAATATTTAACCACTAACAGTGGCCCTGCATGATTTCTGAGAACGTTCTCCCTAGCGAAGAAGCATCGCAGAGATCTGATCATCCAGTCCCGGGCACCAGCAATGGTTTCCTCCATGTACTGTCTTAACGTCAATCAAGCTTCAGTAGCCTGGTCTGTTACTGAAGGCACGACACTACCATATATATACAAAATCGTGAAGACATCATCCTTCAATGAAAAACAATCCTAAAGGAATGTTTCCAGCCAGATCAGACAGACCCACATCGCATCCTTATTGGATAAAATCAATCCTTCAGTAACACACATGTACCATGACCGTTTACCTTTAAACTTTCGATCATAATGTCGGGCAGCCTGGGCAAGATCAATCAAATCAGCTCGACTCTAAATCACAGTTTAAGTTTGTCAAATTAAAGTAGCAAATGGAACCACTGAGCACCTACACAAACTTGGCAGGAATGAAAACGAGCTTTACATAAACATTGGTTCTTACAATACTCTAACAACAATGTAAAGTGTAAAGTTTGTCTGTACTGTATTATAACCAGTCTGAAAACAGGTTTGCCTCTCACCAAACACTTTCATACATGTAGTATGAAATCAGGCATGATGTGCAATACATCTCTTAATTTCCTGCAACACAAACAACATGGGCTGTTGAAAAAAACAAAAGGGAACCTCACTGTACTCTGTTCAACTTAGGAAGACATAAAAACAAAAACCATCCTAAAAGAACAAAAAAGAATATTATTATCATACCCTAACACTTGTATTTTTCGGGGGGAAAATTTATTAATCACAAAATCCTCCAAACTTTGATTAGACTTAGATGTTCTCAGTTCAGACTGGCAAGCCAATATTTATTATTTACTGGTGTCAATATGACTGGGACAGGAAAGAAAGTGTGTGTATTGAAATAGAAGTACACCCAAAAGCAAAACTACACATGTCACCACTTAGATTTCAAAATAAAATCACAAATGTTTGAAACGGAGTTCAACAATAAATGGCGGTGGGAAAGTGAGGCCTTACTCTCTTATTATGAACAAAGAGAGGGAGTTCAAAAGTGAAAAAAGACCATAGAGTTCAACTAAAAAGGGCAAAGTACAACAAAAAAAAAAGGCAATTTACAACAGGATGAATATACATGTAAAAAGAATAGCACAAAGAAGAAAGAAACTGGGTTGGATGTACAATATGACTGCAAAAAAAAAATCAATAGCACTGTTAGCAAGGTTTGTCATTCACTGAGAGACCTTCATCAAATTATGCTGCAGAATTCACATTTAATAAGACAACCAATCATCATAGGCCACAGACGAAGTTATAGTATATGCTCAGATGCTTTGCAATTCTTCAAACCACAACGACCATTTCAACGGGAACATTTTTTTTTTTTTTTGGTGCTTCTGATACAAATTGAAGGCAACACTTCATCGACAAGCAGGGAAGGAAGGAAGGAAGGAATCGATGGGACCAAACCGTTATACAGATATATGTTCATGTGGACAAAGAGGGACGGACAAAAGCTCTGGACAGACACTGAATACGGAAGGCAACTGTTAGTGTTCATGTGAAACCAAATCTGTATGATTTTCCAATGTCTGCAAATATATCAGATTATATATATATATATATATATATATATATATATATATATATATATATATATATATACACATGTATATGTACCAGCGACAGATATCAGTATGATCTGTGCTCAATTTACACCTGCATACTCTCCGGCCGCACGTGGGAAGGACTGCCACCAAACTGCAGATGGTCATGGGATTCTGACCTGGCCTCTGTCCAGTTTCCTCCTACCATAAATGCTGGCTGCCATCCTATAAGTGAAACATTCTTCAGTGCGGCATAAAACACCAAATGAATAAATAAAATACACCCGCATACTCATATAATATTGTTTCAAATGTTCTATGAGATGTACGTAAGAATATTCCACCACTCAATTAGATGAACCGATCGCCTCTTGACAGTACTGACTTGGAGTAATTTCACTACCACACCATATTCATTGTCAAATTACTGTACAACGCAGAGTTGCAAGAGGTTGTGTGTTTACAGAGTAATGACCTTGAAATTAGATTCCACAGATACAAAGGAACATAAGATCATGGTCAGCAAGACCAAAAAGTAGTGTTCTTCCACATCTCGTACAACTTGGATGCAAATTGTGCGAAGAAAAAGTCAAAAAAAAAAAAAAGCTAAAATATGAAGTAAGGTTCATCATATAGACAACTGAAAACTATGTGTAAAAATACTTTCATTTATTTTTTTTATATTTTTTTAGGAATGTTGAAAGGCATTCAAATATTTGAATTCTATGGTGGGCTTTATGGGCCATACTGACAGTATTTAGGAACTATGACGTCACATCACCTTGTTTTTCCTGATGTTCACCAGAAGGAAGTAATTTTTGAGAGCCTTATCTCATAAATCTTTTACCCAAAACAGTTGTTATAACATTCATTGAAGTTTGTGATTAAAGTTGGAAAAACTTCCTGTGACATTAGAGTCCTAAATTCTGATTATATGGTCCATACAGTCCACCTTAGAATTCAAAGGTTTAAACCGCTTTAACTCTCTGGACAAAAATTTAAAAATATAAATGAAAGTATATTTATGCATGGTTTTAAGTTGTCTGTTTTATGAATCTTACTTCATATTTTAGCTTTCTCTTACTTTAAAAAAATAATGTGTTTAGAAGCCAGTCATACAGCTTAAATTAATTTACCTTCACAAGCTTTAAAAAAATTAGTGAAAAAGTTGAGTGAAATCTCTTCAAATTGCAAGAGTGCATATTGGTTAAAGTTTAATTGGTACGTGTAAATGCGTGTTTATCAGGTTGTGGAGGCATACTGCTATTGGCCCAACGACCTTGAACACAAAAAAAAGACCCCTGTCATGGAAAAACAATACGATTCTTCTACACCACTAGCCACACATGTGGTAAAAGCTTGATGAAAATTGACAGTCTAATAGCCCTGGAAGAAGTCTCATGTTTACAAACCTGTCACAAAATTCAACTTAGATGACCCCATGCAGACCAGCTTGTCCTAAAATGTAACAGCCATCTAACAATGATTAAGATCTAAGATAATATTTACTTTGAGAACTGACAAAGGTTTCATGGAATAGATATAAATGTGAGGGGCAAGTAGGGTAGGTACATGTAAGTGGGTGGTGGAAAGATTCAAGTCGATTTTAGCTCTGGTATTTCATTTGCCCTCCCTGTCAAGCATGACTAGCACACTGGTTACAGACAACATTAGTTTTTATAGGAATTTCAACATCAAACAGCTGACATGCAATCTCATCAAAGCCGATTATTTGCATACAGGATTATTTCATTCCCCCCCAACGATGGTCAGGTGGTCAGGAAAATTGGGATACTGGTGGATACCAGCAAACAACATCTTCCGTTATCCATTTGAGTATTTGAGTAGAATCTGATGAAATGCAAGGCCTGCATGTATCAGAAGAACGGATTGCACTGACAATGTAATTACTTCTCATTTTTGAAAGTCCACATTACATCTTCAAATGGTGATTATGTATAATATAGTTCACAGCGGATGAAGGCCCTCAAAAATTACTTTCTTTTGGTGAACATCAGGAAAAAAAAGGTGATGTGACGTCATAGTTCCTAAATACCGTCAGTATGGCCCATAAAGCCTACCACAGAATTCAAATATTTGAATGCCTTTCAACACTCCTAAAAAAATCTAAAAAACATAAATGGAAATATTTTTACAGATAGTTTTCAGTTGCCTGTGTGATGAACCTTATTTCATATTTTAGCTTTATTTTACTTTTTCTTCACACAATTTGCATCCAAGTTGTACGAGATGTCATGTGAAAGAACACATCGGTGCATCTTCAGATGGTCACCATAACATTCTAATACCAAATTTCTGCACACACCGACAAAAACTGCATACGAGTTGCACTGAAAAGAAATTATTATACAATAACAAATAAAGTTCTTCCCTATTGTGTATCGGGACCGGCAGATCCAAGATCAATTCTTGATCGAGTCACACTTAAGACTTTAAAAGAGGAAGTTGTAACTTCCTCGCTTGGCGTTCAGCGACTGGTTGACCCGTATCAGTATAATGGCTCGGGCGGGGCAGCTTACTTGCCTCCGGTAAGCCATCTCAGTGAAGCAGCACTAAATAAAAGAGCGGTGGAAATCCGACCTGCAACAAGGAGGCACATTACACGTACATGCACCCTAAGGATTCCTTCGTCGTCATATGACTGAAAAATTGTTGAGTTCGACGTTAAACCCCATGCACTCACTCGCTCACTCCCTATCGTGTACAAATTTTGTTGACATTTTGATGTTAATAGATTTTCAAAGATTGCCCTCAGGTTGTTTTCCCATTTACACTGTTGTTCATCTACCTATTTATTTCTTCATTACACTATCGTTACACAAATACTTCAGATGTCAGGCTTAACATGTTACCTTCCAACGGATCACATGTGACTAACAATAAATTAAAGGTACTCACAGCGAGTTGGCTTGGCAATATATAGTACCCAACTTATCTGTCCAGACAAGGGTTTTAAACCATGACAGCCGAAACAGACTCAGGGTAAACATACATGTATGTTCAAGCTTTTAAAGCACCAAAATACATACACGAATCCAAATGCATCAAAATCATATGTTATTTTCAACTCTGACACTAGAAGGATTTGGTTTATCATATCAATAGAGCTGGGATAACTGCAGCCCAACAGCAGTGTATAGTCAGGGTGGTGAGGTTACATATCAGTTCTATCGACAGATAGATTTAAGCTTGTGTAATTACATGCCCATGGAAAGTTGATGTATGCTCTCACTTGGTAATTAGGCAATATCAGAGTTGTATCGACGTTTTTTTATCATTTCCCGAGTTAATACAAGATCGAATAACAAGTGGAATAGACATCTGACCAACGCACAAAGATCACAAAGATTGGATTCAGGAACCATACACATACTGGTATATACTGTACATGTATACTGTACTCCATGATACCTCTCAGGGTAAACCAAGTCAGGGTATCAAAGTCATGTTACACAAAACAGCTGTAGCGGAATCAATGAATTGAAACCAGGTACACCCGAGGAAAATCGTTTTATTTTTATTCTCGGAGATGGACTCATGAGATAACTTACCTAAGGCTCAGATCAGGGGTGACCTGGGAACTCAAGGTACCTAGGGTTTCACAGTTATCTCACAGGCGATGGACGCATTTATCACTTACATGTAACTACAAATTAAGTCAAGATACATATTTCTAGTTAAGAGCCAGTGGTGTTAGAGCTGATTATACAAGCCCTAGTAAGGCAATACAATGGTCCCCTCCCGTAATTGTTACAAAAGACCACAAAATAATTACCACACCAAGGCAGGATTTTGTTTCATAATGTTTATGTACAACCACTGTTGGATTACTTTTGCACAATATGTGGCAGTGCATGGCTCTAAAGAATCAGTTTGCAAAAATTATATGACAGCAAGTCAAGAACTGTTCAAAATTTTAAAATGGATGACAACGTATGAAAGAATCTTCTTGCACACAGCTGTACTGATGTTTAAATACCTAAACGGACTAACCCCAAGCTTTGATTTCAGCCTGTTAGTCTACGCTGCAACTGTCTGTCATCCTAACCTTTGATCACAGCCTCCATGAATCTCATCCCCGTCAAACCTAGAACCAATGCCATTAAAACTTCTTTTTGATATTCAGGGGTGTCATTGTGGAACCGACTACATGTACATGTTAAAAAAAATCACAGAGTGTCAATGTTTAAAAACGAAATGGAAATATTTATCATGTCAAAATATGCCTCTGCTGATTAAGTACGAGATTGTCTATGACACACTACATTGTATATAGTCTTTGATCATCTTATATCAGGTTCATCTATATTTTATACATACCGTATAGACTTTGTAAATAATAATCCTGTCGTGTGAATGTATGTATGCATGAGGGACTTGGGGAAGATTGGTTTTGCAACTAATTGAAAATAAAGTATTATTATTAACCAAGGAAAGAGCAATGATTTGATTAAATGGTATGAGTAAAGCCCCGCACACATTATCCAACATCGTTCAACTTTTGTTCACTCAACAGTAACTTGAATGCTGTTGAGGTAAGCTGAGTGTACCGTTCACACTACCAATCAGGTAAGTCCACACTGTCCAACAATGTTGAGTGTTGAATCGTGTTGAGCTGTGTTGTTTTTTTTTTCACCAAACTTTCAATCAATTGGACGGAAATTTCCATCTTTCTCTACAATGGACAATGACGAGCAGCCGGAAGAATCATGTCGTGGGTTTATCAGCTGCGCTTTTTGCCATGACTGTTCGGCGTAGAAGGCGTCTCGTCATGAAATCAGTTTCTCTCTTCTGTCGCCATTTTGCCCAGCTTGTGCTTTACGACAGTCACATTACTTCTACAAGCCCACTGATTGGCTACTTTCACTCAACTTCACTCAAAAATACTCCTGTATCAACAAAACTGTCTCATCGTGAGACCAGTTTCTCTCCTTGGCCTTTGGCGCCGCCATTTTGCCCAGGTCACGTGCCTTAAAAGAGTCACATTATTTCTTCACACCCACTGATTGGCTACATTGACTCAACTTGTTGACAAAAAATACTCATGCACATTTTCGATTCAACAAAATTGGATGGCGTTGAGTGTAATTGAACGGAGTTGAAGAACCCGTCCAGATTGCTCAACACGGCTCAACTTGTTGACTCAACTTCAAGTTGACTCTGATTGAGTCGACAAAAGTTGAGTGACTTCGGGTAGTCTGGATGGGGCTTAAGTTGCCAATATGTGGTACAGTCAAATTGTCCAACAGGTTGCATGGTGAAGTCATCCAACACAGTTGCATTTATAAGTCATCCAAGAAAGTTGGTCAGTTAAATCTTCCAAGATTCATATTTGTACAAATAGACGAGTCCTACTTGGGTGGCATGGTATGTTTATTTACCAGGTGTTGACAAAGCTATATGCACACAAATTATGAAACGCTAAAAAAGCTAAAAAGAGGTCTTGCTGGCATACTTCTCAGATATACTCCCCTGATTCTAATAATAATGGGCGCAGCGTAATGACCCAGAAGCCTCTCACCAACACGGTCTCTGTGAGTTCAAGTCCAGCTCATGCTGGTTTATGATATGGGTACTTCTTTTAAAGGTTTGCTATAAAAACTATAAAAAACAACATATATTTAAAGAGACCGTATTGCTGATTCTCAAAGTCTGCTTACATGCAATGAAACCCACATCCCTTGGTGCTGAGAGTAGGGAAGATATCCATGCATGAATAATTGTCAAATCTTTGCCTCAAAATCATGGCAACCATGCAACTTGAGTGACTAAAAAGTTGCATCATGACAATGGGTGCCTGTCAAACGCCCAGAACTTTGACGTCAATTGTTCCTTTCCCAGCTCATCATGATGACATTACAGATGTTACAACAGAAACTGATACATTGTAACCGTGTAGACGTTATGCTACAATTCATTCTTGACATAACAATGACTTGAGGTCCTACTTTACACTAGCGCCACCTCACGGGACTAAGAAAATATGTCGCCTCCCCATTATGGAAAATGCTACAAGAATAACCCTGGATGCTTTGGAGTTTCCATAATACAGTAATAAAATGTCTACTCCACCTGGAATCTATCTCCTTCTCATCACTCCCACTTGACATTTTTTGAGTAACTAAATGGATCTGAGCCTTTCGTCCAGAGTAAAAGGTTACCAGAAGCATCTTACCAACAAAAAATTAGAAAATTGGTTTTAGGTGACATATCAGCTCATGTCGGATTAACAAATTATTTCACATCTGGAGATCTGAGAAACACTGATCAAGCCAAAATTACTGAAGACAGCCCATGTACTGGGTTGATCAAATTACTGTTTTGTTAATCTGCATGCATGGCATACAGACAAAATTGTCTAAGGTAGTCATATATATATGTACATATATATATATTTTCCCCAAAAGAAGTTGGCCCTGTAGTAAATAAATAAACGAGAATAAGTTTTACATCAGATATAAGTTTTGGATTCTACGTTTTGCATGATTTGAAAAACTTCAAAAATCTTGTACAATTCTTCTTCTTCGGTAACCATGCACATTCTATCATGCGGTCACATGCCTCGTGGCGGACACCCACGGACAATGAGCCATGCTCGAACTGGTGCGCATCACATAGCGCTCCCAGAGCTAGTGACTTGTCCTCTGAGGATTCATGCTCTCAATTTGAGGGTTTCGATAAGAACGGGGTGAAAATTATGTCGCTCTCAGATGATGTGGCGAAACCTGGCAACTCTGAGATTGACCCAAGTGCCAGCAGTACAAGAACCCACGTCACTGGCGGGGAAAATTACAAAACATAATGTAATTAACAGTACTCATGGGCTAACACACAGCTGTATTGTTTTCTATCCTTCAGGTTGATCACTCATGTGCTGTCAAATATAACACACGAATGGGTTACCAGAGCCGTCTTGGTAGTTCCACACTGGACCACACAACAATGGTTCCCTCAACCACTCAATATGTTGAGTGACATCCCAGTGCGCCGTCCATGGAGTCAAGACCTCTTAACCCCACTGAGGAAAGCACAGTTCATCCCATGCGCAGGAAATTGAGATTAGTCGTCTGCGCAGTATCTGGTATACCCTCCCTGAGTCAGGACTTTCTATCCAGGCTACGAAATTTGTCGCGAAGTCGTGGAGGCCATCAACAAATAACAAAAACAGTATGCCTGGAAATGGTACGTTTGGTGTAACGAATGGAACATCAATCCCACTGTGCCATCTACCATAAATGTGCTGAATTACCTCCAAAATGTTGCATCGCAGTCTTCTTACAGTGTCATAAACACACGCTGCTCTATGTTGTTACAGAAGTGTTTTGATAGTGCAATTTCTCACAATCTAGTGAAGTGACTGTTTGTTTGAGGCAGCTCCTCCAAGGCCTCGAAACTCTTATACCTACGACGTGTCCATAGTGTTGGGATATTTGAAAACTATGTCCGGTCCAGATGTTTCGGTTAAATTACCTTACACTAAAGTTTGTTGCTTTGTTGTCTCTGGTTTTGGCCCCGGGGGTTCAAACATTACATGCATTAACCGAGTCTGGGATGAGGTTATCTCCCAGTAATAAGAAGGTTACTTTTCTTATGTACAAGTGTTTGAAAACAACACATCAGAGATGTCCACAGAAGGTAATCTTAACATTATTTATTTATCTCATTGGGGTTTTACGTACTCACGAATATTTCACTTATATGATGGCAGCCAGCATTATGGTGGGACAAAACCGGGCACAGCCAGGGGGAAACCCATGACGATCCGCAGGTTGCTGGCAGAACTTCCCACTTACAGCCGAAGAGGAAGCCAGCATGAGCTGGAGGTAATCTTATGATATCGTGATAAAGATTTGTGTGTCATAATGCTTTACTTCACTACATTTAGTGCACCAAAGTTAGGCGCAGATCAGATCAGTTGTTGTCTAGTAAGACTTTTAAACCAGTTTCTACTCGGACAATTTCTCGCTGGTTGTGTGATGTCTTTGATTCAGGTGTGGACACCACTGTGTTTAGAGCTCATTCTTTGAGGAGTGTCCACATCAGCAGCCCCATCGTTAAGGCTTGTTTGTTCATGATATCATTGCTACAGCCGACTGGTCATCTGCTAAGACATTCTTTGAATTCTACCACAGGCCATTACCTGAGAGAGGCGTAGACTTCGCCCAGTCTGTATTGGGCTGAATTTCTAAATGACAGTAGGTATGTTTCGGTTGGCCTGCATGCTTGTATTGTAACGATCTGATACATTCACTATTAAAAATATATCTATATGCATCCCTTGTCTGTTGTCAGTCTTTGAATATGCACGGTTACCCTGAAAAGGTGAAGGTCACACGAAGAAGAATTGCCCCTCTCATCCCAGCATCTCGGGGGAGAAGTGCAGGACAAGCGGGATTCTTTGAGTATATAAGCCGAAGCCTTGAGGGGTAACCTCCCACCCTTGGTGGTCATCTGAGGCATTGCCCTTTGTTTATGAAGAACTCCACATTGGTGCATAAACAGTTATTTGCAAAAATGGATGCATATACATCAACCCAACCCTTAAAATAAATTGCCGACTTATATCCACCGAAGCTGTTATATCCACTTTGAATTCCCACATCATTACAATACTTCGCAGTACTTCATAAACAATGAGCTAAAAAGATATTATCACTGAACGACCTTATAAAGCTGATCCTGCAATGTAGTGTTACATTTGATATCTAAATTTTTAAAAGTTCTTCATTTTATTTTAACTAGGCCACTAAACACTAGATTTTAAGTATTGTAATTTGGTGGTCCTCAACCAGATAACTGGCTTTCTTCACTAAAAAGGTCTAAAAATGCAAGCAAGACAAACAGTGCATTAAATCTTTTTGATTTTGATGGGGTGATGTACATATATTTTACCTGTTTTGAGCTTGCAATTTTAAAACTGCTGTTGGACTAGGATTTGGGGCCAATTCTTTTTATTTCTAATATATACATTGTTACTTCCAGTTTGCAATTTTCTGTTCCATCTCCACAATACGAAACCTAAAGAACAGCACAACAGTACAAACACTGTGACTGTTCCGACAAATCCATCATCACAGTAGACCAAAACAATGACATGAACATATTTCACTCTCTGATGCAACGGAAGAAATTCCATCTGAATTAAGCTTAACAACACCCAAGGGAGCCATTCTGGAAATGACCAATGTCATAAAGCTGGTGAGGCATCTCGCGCCCTTCAACATGCTCACCATGGGGCGCCCAGCAGATTAGCGTTAGCCATTTGAGATTACACATCCAAATTAATTGTCTTAACTTGTCGACATTTCCGATACATCCAATATCCATCAGCCAAAGCCATCATGTGACCCTAGGCATGACCTTGCCACGGGAGGCAGGAGCTGCATGGATGAATAATTAACTAGCACGAAAGCTGCTTGGTCTGAATATTCCAAACCGCACCAAAATTATACCCAACGTACATGTATATGTTGTTTAATTCGCTTTTACCTCCTCCACTACCTGCCCTCTCAAATATATACATATTCAATATGTATGTCAGAATTTTTACCTGGACAATTGGAGGGGCTAATAATAGAACAAAAAAGTTGTACGTTGGCAGCCTCTTTTGCCCAGCTGGTGCAACGCAATGTAAAGTGTATTTATTATAGAGACCCTTCCCTTCTATTTATGTTGCCATGGACATAATTTGCCTGGAAGATGTTCTGATTGCTTCAAATAGCAGACCCCAAACCTGTATATTTAATTTCTGCAACACCAATTTTTGAATAAACGCTTGACATCACAAATTTGTCTTTTCACATCACCCTATCAATACAGTGGGTCTTTAAAACCATAACAAGAAATGTACAGTTTACTGGAATATTAGGTTTGAAAACACAATGTTTTACAGGAAAAGAAAACAGATGCTGTTAAACATTTCTCTCGAGATGCACATCACAGCCACCAACAAATTCAAAGGACACAGTATATTAACCAATAAAACGTGCATTTTTTTGGGAGGGGGGGGGCTTGGAGGGGGGGGGGTGAGTTATTATCCTAATGCCTCAACCTTTTTGTGTATGAAAGATCATTTATTGCATTGGCCAGTTTAACAGCTTCACAAAAAAAATCATTCCAAACAGAATAATGCCTTTAGAATAGGCTTGAATAAACACCTTGACAATACGCGAAAAGGTTAAAGAATTACAGTAATATATCATATATACAAGTAGGCAGTCGAAGCTAGGTCACAAATGTTAAACTTAACGACTATACATAAAATTATCCTATACCCCAAAAAAATCTCACTGTTTACAAATCCTTAAATGACCACTACCCTCCCTGAATATATGAAAACGTTGTTCCCAATCAGAGAAGAGCCACATCATGAACTAAGATCATGTACAAGCAATCAAACAAAAATTCCTTTTCCCCACACAGAACAACTTGAGAAAAGCTTGTCATACTCTGCGGCTGTTCAGTGCAATCTGCCTCCTTAGTTTAACTTTGTACTGATTAATGCTTTGCATAATTTTTTTTCTTTTATTTTTTTAAATAACCCATGTGACTGCAGAGTGGTTGTGTGAGTGAATGGGGGGCCTCAGGAAAGATCATTGCTGTCATATTGACCGAGTTTGTTACCCTCTGGAAATGAAGATATTATTATTATAATAAACAAGAAAGCAGTTCACTAAACTCAGGGCCTCTCATTCTCTTTAAATGTTAAAGTGTCATGCCAGAACTTCCATACTGGATTTTTCATGGATTAAAAACAGTGTTTTATAACCTATAAAGAACAGTAAAAGTGCAATTTGCAACTCATGGAAGAAAGGATCGACCTGACATTAAAGAAAATACTAACAAAGTCTTTTCCACATGATTCATTTATTCAAAAGTATTTGATTAGTGTTTCACGCTGTACTCAAGAACATTTCACTTATGTAACGGCAGCCAAAATTAAGGTGTAAAGAAACCAGGGATTGGTCAAAGTTGTGATGTCACAGCTAGTTTTGAAATTTCCATTTTTTTTAACGTATTCTGGTTCATTTTGGGCCTCTGATTCCGAATTTGCTTTTTTGTTGTTGTAACTCTTTGAGATATAGTAAAAAAAAAAAAAAAAAATCAGTAACATAATTTCCATGCCCTTGAGAACTATGGTAGATAGAAATCTAAAACTTATACCAAAGTGTAGCCCAAGACATGCTCTTTCTGTGAGGTGGAGGCAGATTTGAGCTACGATTAATAGTTTTCTCGCTAGAAGTGTCTAAATCACACCACCATCTTTTCAGGAATATGTATTTCAGCCCATTGCTTTAACATGGAGTTAGATGGCAACTGGACTGATACATCTGCTGTTTTAACTGGCTGGTTTAATTTCTACTGCACTGTCCATGATTTCGAGAAATGATCGTCAGCTCAGCTATAGTTATAATGTCTTCTATTTGACAGTGTATAGTGATTATAACTATGACAAGACATGATGAGGACCCCGGATGAAACTGCTTTGCCGTTCTAATTTCTAACTTTTTTTGATTTTCTTCATGTCAACTGCGTAAAATGCATTTGAACCACTGGATTCTTTGGAGGCCCTTTCTTTCCAAATTATGACCCGTCATGATTCGATATCAGGTTTGTGTTACATAATACACAAACACTGGTAGATTTCTGCGTCCACAATGAAAGTATTGTTGAAAGGACCAAACTATGTAAAAAAAAAATCAAAAAAAAAAAAAAATGTGATGTACCCGATACCCACTGGTTTCTGTCACACCACCACATAATTTGATTAAAAAGAATTTAAAAAGAATCATTTGGAAAAATTCTGAACAAAATAAATCCAACTATTTTAGTTAATAATGTTCTTTCATCTTCCAATCTTTCAAATACATCATTTTATTGTTTTTTTAAATTTGCCTTTAAAATTGTGATAAAAGTTCTTTTAGAAGACCTTTTTAATGAATGAATGAATGTCACATCGGGAATTTTTCAGCCATATCGTTGGCTTCCAACTGACACTATTGTTTATATTATCACTTAATTTACTACACTATACTGTCCATATTACCACTAAATTTACACTATGCTGTCCACATTACCACTAAATTTACCACACTACTGTTACATTACCAAAACATTTACTACATTGCAAAGTCTGTACTAAGGTTGCTTCCTAATTTACTTGCTTGATAATGAGGGACGCCACTTGCTAATGATGACAATGTTGAAATATGACAGTGTAACAAACAGAAATTGTAATCCATGCACATCTCTTCTGATAAAAGAAAAAAACAACAACATAAATTCACAAACAGCTACAATTAAAATGGTTTGCTCTTGGTAGTTGAACAAAATTTGCACACTGATTCTTTACTGCAAAGCAATGTACCAACCACAATTTGAGTTCTGAGTAGCTTTGGAAGCACTTGCAATTTAAGACTCAAGTCTTGAGTTGTTTGATAAATTTATTCATTCATTTATTTGACTGGTGTTTTAGGCCGTATTCAAGATGGCAGTCAGCATTATGGTGGGAGGAAACCCGTCACATCCCGGGGAAAACCCACAACCATGCGCAGGTAGCTGGCAGACTTGCTTGATAAGTAAGAACCCTGCATGATCAAGCAATTGCAATTTGGACTGTTCATTTAGCCAGTGTCACAGAGACCATGGTCTGCCCTCTTATAAAGGCTTTACTGGTCAGCACAAAGGACCAAACAATCCTGGAACTTCACTCTGAGGATTAATCCTAACAGTGACTTCACAATGCCAACTACTGTTCTGGAGTAGCTTGGATCGAATAGCCTCTGCACTGCCCACTTAGATGCAATTAGTTCAGAACCATCAGGCCAGGCTATCCTTGATACGGATAACACAACAGTCTAAAAAGGAGTCCCTACAAATTATTGACTGAAAACATCTTCTGGAAATGCGAGAGAGTCTTATAAGAGAGAAACACTGGATGTTTGATACATTCTCGGACAAAAGCGACACCTTTTCAAAACTTTGCTATTTTTATGGTAAATATTTGTTGCTTCTCTTAGACATCTATTTGGTGGTTGTGTGATGGAAAATTTGCGAGTTACCAAGGAAACATACCAACATAACCTTCATTTCGAGATATCTTCCAGGCACTTCAAGAGTTTACACAGGTCTTCACCAGTACAAAAAAAAAAAGATGCTTGCAGATACGCATATAATACATTGTCTGAAACATATTTGCTCAGAGCCGAAGCGCAGCTTGACACTTGATCAGTGCTTCACTCTGCATCGATTAAAATTGTATGGCTGTATAATTTAGACACCACTGTGAACTCTTCCTGCAACAACTTATCAAGCTCATGTAAAACGTAATCAGTAGTTTGTTTAGGGAGCCTGACAGCTTCAAGAAACAATGAAGTATAAGAACTCTCACATGTGAAGAAAAACAAATATCAATTCGAAAATTGCCCTGTTAATAACTGAAAGCATTTCTGCAAACTGAAGAAACAAGTTTTTACAACAGCCTGCACTGCATGGCTTCTTTGCATTTTCAAGACCTTTACCTCATTTATATCCAAATTTGTTTAGCAGTAAAAAATCATAACCCGTTAATGGTTTATAAAATGAAGGGTAGGAAATATAAAAAGGGACAAAATTGAGAATGCTGGACGTTTACATATATTTAGAAAATGTCAAATTAGATTTGAAAAGAAAATTTGTCAACAAGGCAGCAAGTGATATAAGCAGGACAGCACAAGACAAACAGCAACATAATGACTAATAACATTTTAAGTGAACATTACAAACCAAGGTACCCACAGTAAGTTTTCCGAATTTTAAAAAAATAAATAAATCAGTTGATTCACATCATGTATGTGCAAACGCATATACACATATTACAAATTATACCAAAAAACTGAGCGTATTTCATTTAGCATTAATTATAATTTTTGCATGAACTTTCAGTAGTGAAAACAAATACATGATTAACAAGGCGTGTTAAAGTTCACTTAATAATGTTTACAATCATAAAAAACATGTACATGTATTTAGTTTCACCCTGTAAAACACAAAAATGCACATTAAACAGAATATATATTATTTCTGAAAAATAAAAGACAAATGACCTCAGATTAAGTAAATCTCTAATCTTAGCACAGTGAACTTTCACAGGTCAGCTGCACATTGGAAACATGTTCAACCTCTGCACCAGCCTATATTTACGTGTTCCTGATAATAAATTGAAGACCGTTGCTATGGTAAACACATTCATTAATCATCAGATACAAAATGCCAGTGGCAACATTTCGATCTGAGAATCTTTCCACGAATTTATTGCTTTGTTTGCAGACAGTATGGGAAATCTGTGCTCTTCACTAGTGCTCTAGGGGGCTTTCAGAGTTGTACAGTTATGTATGTAAATTGCTAACAATCCAAAACAATAAGGCTTGTAAAAACAGTACATCAAGGCACTATAACTGTTAGTATGACATAATAGACAGTACTGAAACACCTTTACTTATTTTAAGGTGATGCAGGGCTTGTACATGTACCAATTCAACTATTATTAAGTAACAATTTGTCAATTGCTTGTTGATGATGTCCTATGTGCTTATACACATCCAAAAAAAAATTACATTGTAATACAAGTGACAAGCAATGCATTATGCACTCAGTAGCTAAAGGCTCCAGCCTGGTACAGTATTTTATTTCTTTATTTACTAGACTGGTTTTTTATGCGGTACTCAAGAATATTTCACTTATACGACGGCGACCAGCATTCATAATGGTGGGATGAAACCGGGCAGAGCCGGGGGGAATCCCATGACCAACTTCAGGTTGCTGGCAGACTCATACAGTATTATAAAAAAATTTAAAACCACAGCTGTAATCAACTATCATCCCTTAAACCTTCAGTTTTTGCAAGTTCAAAAAATTCAATAAGTTCTAAAATTCAAAAAGTTTTACCTTTGCTATTAAGATTATTCATGCTGTATATGATTTTATCATTGCTGAACAATGTAAAACTATTACATTTTATCCCATAAATGCTCATTTTTCCGGGTAGTAAAGGCATGACATATGGTTTTGATATGCACCATGTGTAATATAAATTTTGATTGGTCTGTGTATCTTTTCATTCATCAAATCAACCAATCAAAAGTTACAACTTGGCTGTACAGCCTACAGGCACTACTTTTTTTAAAAACTTTTTCTTGACATCTGCAAATGTGAACATGTCCAACTTTTGACCAGGAGATCGCGTTGGAGATATAAATGTGACAAGAGACAATCGGATTAATGCGGAAATCCTTGGCACTGACTATGACATAGAGCTACTGCCACACAAGCTAAGAAATGGCGCCGATATTTGGCAGTCCCATATCGGGTGGTGTCTTTCACGTGCATGTTCATTACAATCATGAAGTACCGACAATGTGTTTGTGTTATTGAATCGTCATATTGAATCTTCACAAGAACACTAGCTGATGCCTAAATTCCAATTAGCTCTTACAAGTCTTATGAACTGTTTCGCTTGTTCAACCTTCGTTAAGTTAAACTGTCAATTGTTTTTTTATGTAAATAAATTTTGTCTGTACAATATTATTCTCCATCATGTACTTTTCACTTACTGATGACGCTTCACTTAACCCATATACATGATATCACTACACGGTCAGATGTCGGCACAGTTTCAGATCATGTACTTTTCACTTACTGATGACGCTTCACTTAACCCATATACATGATATCACTACACGGTCAGATGTCGGCACAGTTTCAGAAAAGTTCAAATCCTAATGATTTTTTTCCGCTATAAATTTACAATAAGGCATTTATGGGATAAACAGGATATGAAATTCATGACTCTTGATATCAAGTTTATTAAACTTGAGTAGTAGTTTTCATTTGTTCCTCGCCTGAGGCTCAGAACAAATGAAAACTACTACTCTCGTTTAATAAATTTGATATCTTCTGATCACTCATTACATATTCTCTATGTATTATGATCTTTGCTGAACTATATTACATGTCAATACTGTACACAAAAAGTAGTAGAAATGACTTACCAAATTGTACACGCCCAGTAAAAATGCCTCCACACCACTGGATGTCTGAAATGACAAAGAAAAACTTAATATCAAATGTGAAAATAGAAGATATTTAAATAAACACAAATGTATAATAAAATGAAATAAAACTTCTCTTGATGACAAAGAAAAATACTATTGTTATTTACAGCCACAACTTCAGATCTTTTGTTTTTTGGGGGGTTTTAGGTTTTTTTTAGAAAAAAGATTAGGTCAGAAAATATTAACATACCCAAAAGGTCATTATGGCATGAAAGCAGGTAAACACGTACAATGAGTCACTGGTACTATTTGAATGGCACAATATCTTTGTCTCCAATACGGTATGAATTGAAATCACAAATTTGTCTCTAAATGTACCCATTACATATTAGACAAAAACATTGCTATTTTTTGTTACAACAGCTATAGCTAAATGTAACAAAACCATATGAGTGCACTGTCTTCTATTCCTTGAGGAAAACTTTGTCTTCTATGATATGGAAATATCCCCAGATGGAATGTTTTTCTGTAAGTTACCAAAGATCTGTGCATAGTCTTAGCCCACATTCCACTTTTATTTGCCTATACAGCTAAAAACTAGCTTCTATTGCATAATTTTTTTGGTCTTTTACGTAGCTACAAAAACATCAGCCTAATTAAATTAAGTGTTTGGTTCTTTATGCACAGATATGTTTAACCCTTGCTAGAGTCAACTAGTTATGTTATTAAATAACACCCATAACAAATAATTTTATCAGCATGATGAAAACATGGAAGTAGAAATGATATCACTTGGACAGAAACATATTTCTAGGATATTTACATCAGCAAGCTCAGAGCGAACTGAAAATGGCATCAAGCCAGACTTTCAAAGGAATAATCTCCTTATAGCCAGTAAATCTAATTAATTAAGGAAATTCTGATTACTGCTAATTATTACAGGTGACTCGATGATCCAACCAATAAGACAATCAGACTTAGCAGGAATGAACAAGTTACAACAAGCACAGCTATGCTCCAATACTCTTGCAATTATGGAAACAGTCGATCTTCAATGACAGATTGGCAGATTAACAAATATTTTACTTCTTCTAAAAGCACAAAATTCTGATTCAACAACAAGAAGTCAATTTTACTTGTTCTCAATTTTAATCCAATGTTTTTTCTCTCTTTTTTTTGGCCCTACAATCTGGCCAACTTTCACTGAATATTTTCAGAATTCTCATGAAATGTCACTAGCTTTGGCTTATACAATAATAAAAGAACATTACCTCATAAAATTTAAAACTAGCAGAACGCATATGATATAATGTTATTGCTTCCAAGGGGGCTTCTCATTTTGGGTTAATATTGAAGTGACAAAACACAAAGAAAAGCACCGCACCTGACCAGCCTCTGTTGACTATAAAGCCATCATCAATATCTGTCTGTCTGTCTGTCTGTATGTATGTATGTATGCCTGGAGTTTTATGTCATACCCAACAATTTTTGAGTCATTATCGAGGAGCAATTATTTGTGTGTGTATATACTTTGTCTTCTTGTGACAGGGCGAGTCCATGGCGCCAAAGTTCTGCCCGCACAGAAGCATCATGCAGCACACACCAGACATGACACAGAACTACACAGGACAAACCAGTCCTGTTTCCTTGTTCTAGCTGAGTGTCAAGCCAGGCAGCCATGAGTATATGTACATGTCCTGCTTTCAAGTCTTTGGCAATGGGTCTGATCCCAGGTCTTCCGACTTTGAGGTGGACACTCAACCCAATAGGCCACCTAGACAGTCCCACCATCAAAATTTATCTTTCTTGACCATATTAGCTTTTATTATATTTGTATTATGTTATGTAATTATATTATTTGAATGTTGTTTAATGCTATATTCAAGGATAATTTCACCTAAACCTTGGCAGCCAGTTTTATGGGTGCGTGGAGGAAAACGGAGTGCCTGGGGTAATTAAGCAGCGACCTTTAGCAAGTTACTGACATACTTTTCTACCTGTGTAGATTTTCATGGCATATATTGGTGGAAGGCAAAAGGTCAACAAGAAGTATACAGAATAATGATGTAGGACTGGGCAAACAGCTTTAGGAGTGCTGCCAACAGCTTTAACACTGCCATTAAAGTGAAGGAATGCAGAAATGTCCTGTCATTGTCCTGGCAGAATTGAACCTCTTGGTTGGATGTATATAGATATAAACCCCAATGGCAATGGCTTGGCTCTCAACACTATGAGGTTAGAGCAAGGAAACATCACTGTTTGGTCCAGTGTCAGTATAAAGTGACTGGGGGCCTCCGTGGCTCGGCGTGCTAGTGCAGCATGACCCAGGAGCCTCTCACCAATGTGAGTTCAAGTCCAACTCATGCTGGCTTCCTCCCCCGACGTATGTGGGAAGGTTTGTCAGCAACCTGTGGATGGCCATTGGATTCCCCCGGGCACTACCCGGTTTCCACCCACCATAATGCTGGCCACCGTCGTATAAGTGAAATATACTTGAGTACGGCATAAAATAAATAAATAAATAAATATAAAGTGACTGGGTGGGGTGTATTTGGCATTATACTTCAGTGGCAAGAGAACTTGAGTGGCAGCATGGACTCACCCTACCAACATATTAACACATACCTAATGACTATCCGTCGTCATGTGACTGAAAAATTATTATTTATTTATTTATTTATTTGATTGGTGTTTTACGCCGTACTCAAGAATATTTCATCATGGTGGGAGGAAACCGGGCAGAGCCCGGGTGAAACCCACGACCATCCGCAGGTTGCTGGCAGACCTTCCCACATACGGCCGGAGAGGAAGCCCGCATGAGCTGGAAAAAATTATTAAGTATGACGTTAAACCCTACATACACTGCAAATGAGGACGCTGAGAGATCAATAAGCTGTTCATTTCTTTAAATGCTTTATGGTTAAGAAGAATAAAGGCTAAAAGATGTTGGTTCAGTATAATTCTGGGGAAGAGCATTTTCTAGATTTCCCCACTTTCACTGTTCTTGGGGCCTTCAGCTGGTGATAAAGAGGTTAACCATGCTGTCTTCGTGTAGTCTTACATAAAGCTCACAGGACACTGGAAACTAGAAGCCTACCACCAATATTTCTACAGTAAGTCATCTATAATTTCACAGAATTTTTCACCAAATGATAATTAAGCCCAGCTGTGCTACGGTTCAATTACATGTAAGCTGGTAAGGAAAAAGCACGTGAAATTGTATGTGATTTACCGTCAATAAACCTCACAATTCAGAAAGTTTTCCACCAAACATCACCCTTCTGTATGTGGAGGCTATATTGCAGATCTAGTTTGTACAGTAAGGCGTTAAATACACACATGTAAAAGGTGGTGAAAAATTCTCTGAAATCATGCCTTGCTGATTTAAATATGGCAGGTCATGTGGAAAAGTTTGCAAGTATAACTTGCGAAAGGTTGAAGGTCATTTACACTCCAGGTACTGATGATTTCTCCACCCAATAAATATACTGGAAAAACTCACAGTTTCAGTGAAGAATACCTTGGTAAAGGAAGAGGCAAATAGGCCTACTCAACCCTAATTGACGTAATTACATCTAAGGCTTTATCAAAATCATCTGACTACACGGCCTAATTTGTCAGGGGGCGATTCACCTGTTGAGGAAGCTAGGTTTAAAGAGGCTATGTACAGGAGACATTTGATCAAAAGTTGATCTACGCAAATCCATTCAAAGTTTTGCTATTTTTTTTTGGAATAGTCCAAATAATTACCTTTCACAAAATATCACCCTCATCTGTACCCATGTAACTGATCAAAATCGGTAATTATTGAAGTTTCTAAACTTTATAAAGTGCGTGCATTGTAACTTTTCAAATTTCAGAATCATTTTAACCCCATAAATAGTACAGGTTTGAGTCAGATGTTTATTGAGCTATTCTTCGTAAACACAGAAAATTTTATTTCATTAGTGAAATTTGATATTTTTTTTGCCAAAATATTAGGTCAAGCCATCAGTCAAAAATTCAAATGCCTAATAATATCAAGGTTTTTTTTTAAATGAAATATTGGATATACATGTACTTTAGATGGAAGACTTGCAGTACTGCAATTTTCTTCTTGTCTAGACAGAGCCACAGCAATCGCTTTGTGTTGAGATATGCTGTACTTGTACTACTGGGATATGAGAGACTTCACCAAAATAACACTAATATCCATCTTCTCTTCTGATTCTATCAGTGCACGAAAACAAGTTCCCACTAACATACATCTCAGTGCAATCTACTGTAAGTTCATCAAGTACACAAATTAATCGAACCAATATACTTATTGATTTAATTCCTCGAATGAGCTCCTTCACCATACTATAACCATATCGCATCCAAAGTTTATTTCAGGCATGCATGGGTCATCAGGTGCTAAGAGGAATACATGTACATGTTTAAGGTTTAGAGACTTGTACTGAATTCTTATTAATTGAATTTGCCCATGGTTTACTAACCAAAACAGGGGTCGTCATTTTTACCATAATCAAAATGTTTCCCCGTATCTTCAATGCAGTTCAAAATTCTATTACCACAAAACTGTTGCTCCAAGTTAAGATTTTAATGCATGGACATTAAAGTAAACTGTTTTTGTCAATTCCACAAAATCTGTTTACTTTAATATTGAGAAACTCTCACGTCCAGTTGTCTGAAGGAGGTACCGTAGACACAATCTGGAAATTTACGTACATTTGGTCATCTTAAATTATCTCTGTGGCTTTTTGAGGGAATCTGCTTGTATTCAGATACTTTATTTTTATGATTGCCTTAACAAGAATCTGTTTCCCATCTAAAGTAGCCCAAAAGCTGGCTTGCACAAAACGATCATAGGCAAAGTTGATTTTAACTACCATGGCCTTACATGTTAAAAAACATATGTTGCCATGGTAGCAATAAGCAATGTAGGCTACTATGGCTTTGTGCAAGCGGCCCTAGCGGATTTAACTGTTTTCTATGACACTACTAATCAAGACTATTGTTTAAACACAGTTAAATTGCAAATCTGGACTAATGCAACCAATTAAAATTGTACACAACAAGATGCATGATGGTGCTCATGTTGAGTGATGTACACAGCTTTAATGGTAAAGAAAACCCTAAAATGAAGTATATATCAGATGAAAGTCCATTAAAAACTATCTCGGCAAATTTTTCAGAGTAAAATGATTTTAAAACATTAGATTCTATGGTGGGTCTGTAGTGACGCAGACGGTATCAGTAACATATGCCACATCCATTTTTTTTTTAACGCGAATGCTTTCACAAATCTATGTGTATATGCATTTAGAATGATAAATCTAGCTGTTTGTGTGCGATAGGTAGCAGAAACATCTGACAAGTACATGTGTACTTAAGGTTAGTGTTTTCAAATTTGCCTTTAGAACATAACCAAGCATGAAAAATTTCTCCCAATTAAATCAGCCAGTTTCACAATTGTATAGAAACACTGGATGGGTTATTGATACCGATTCACTATGAAGTACATGTGGATGTATTCAAACTACATTATACTGCTATACACTGGCTCTCTTTGAATGTCAATAAGGTCAATAAGGTCAATAAAGTCAAATTTAACCTTCTGATCAGTGAATACTTCCAGGGTACACAGCATTTTAAGTTAGAAAACTGCATAAAATGGAAATTAAGATATACAGCTGAGGTTAACCGGGCAAAGTCTGGCTTAGAAGGTGAGTTATTAATTGAATGACACGACTGACTGGTAGATGATAATAATAATAATAATAATATCTTTATTTATCAAAAGGTAACTTGGTCTATTTACAATGAAACTGTTCTCCTCCAAGGCCATCGCAGAGAAAACAATTTATAGTGAACATGTTCGTTTAGAGTCCAATCAAAAGACACATCAACAAATCAGTCACTGAGGTGAGTACCATCTTTAAATCATTATTAAATGGGCTACAGAAAAACAATTAGGCTAAAGCTGGACAGGGAGTTAAAAGCATTGTGTGTAAAGTTTACGGATTATATAGTTTTGGAACACCATTAATAACAATTAAGACAACGGCCAATTAAAGCACAAATCAAGGTTCTTTATCACTGCAAGAAATGTATCTGCACACATTACCTTCTGGTAAAGACAAAGGCCAGAGTAGGCTTTTCATCAAAATCGATGAAGGGCATATTCAATCACTGGAAATCTGATCTTAATTCTCAAGCAACTTAGCATACACTAGGTGTTATTTTGGCCTTGAACTCCAAATTTTCCTTCTCCGACATACTGTTTACACTTGAGGACTTGGTGACAATAAGTCATAGCTCGTGCTCTTGGGGCAGTAGACACAGGCTGACACATTAAATTATCCACTAATATGGTGTGCACATCTGTATGTACAGTAACACATGGAAAAGTGGGTCAATAACTTGCCAGAGGTTGGTGGTTTACCCTGAATACATGTATTCCACTTTCTTTCACTTCATATTAAAACTGACTGCCGTTATGTAAGTGTAAATTCTTAAGTGCAGTGTTAATAAAACAATAAAAGATACATATATAAACACATATACAATGAATTTTAGACCACATTACCATATTTGCCCTTAAAATTTGCCCAGAAAAGTGTAAATTTAGAGGATATCAAAGGTCATAAAATATTCCATATCTTCTGGTGATGAAATACAATTACTTTTATATAACATCAACAAAACTCTCGGAATCAGGTAAAATGAGTGACATAGTCATGTCACAATTCTAGGTCATGTACAGTACTTCAAGATACACATATTAATCTCACTGGTTTTACACGCCATACTCAAACGTTTCATCAGGCACTTTGGCACCATGGTTGCCTTTATGACTTCATAGTCGCTCATTTCTTTGAATAAAAATACGAGGTACATGTATAGGGTAAATACATCATTTCGAAAGTGGATGTTCTACAAAGTTGTATAAACATCTTGTTGAAAAAACCCGTGTTCTTTTACACAAGGCCTTTTGGGGTCACACTGCATACTTATTAAGCAGTCAGAGCACAAGTGATCTTTACAGCAAAGAAACTAGTCTGTGAGCCAACCTATATAAGGGCACATAATCTGCAACATTCTGTAAGACGGATCGTATTTAGTCTGAGTATATTTGCGGAGCTTTTGTGACATTATTTTGTAGAACTAGGCCTTACTGGTGGCTGGGGAAGTGGCAAAAGTGATCTTTTCCCCAATGCTTTAACATTGGGCGGCCATTTTTTTTCAGACACAAAAAGGTGGTCACGTGACCCCCAACTTCCGACCCGTCTTACAGAATACATCTTTTATGCGTTAGGTGCGCACATATATATCAGACAGTTATGTCAAATAAAGTCGTATTATTTCTGTAAGATGGATCGGACGCTAGAGACCATGTGAGCTCCTCAGTAAGGGTGTGGGTGAAGAGAACGGTTCTCCTAATGTTATTGTGTGGGAAAATGCCTGTTTTGAATTGCTGTCAGCCATCTTGTACCCATTGGATTTGTATAATTTTCAGCTATCCAGATAATTTAAGTATTTCTGCAGAGCTTTCGAGATGTTATTTTGTACACTTAGGCCTTACTGGTCACTAGCAAAGTGGCAAAAAGTTACTTTTTCCTCAATGCTTTAATATTGGGCGGCCATTTTGTTTTTGACACGAAAGAGTTGTCACTTGACCCCCAATTTCCTACCCATCTTACAGAATACGCATGCCAAAAGAGAATCTGCCAGGCATAAAGTGGCCGAATTTCTTAGAAAAGCTGCCTCACATCAAACTGAGATCGCAAACAGTCTGAAATTCTGCAGAACTGCGAAGGATTAATCCCTCCTAGAATTAATCCAGAAATCCGGGGGTCCTTTGACAGCCACATGTGGGGTTGCAACATCTTTTTTACTAAGGTACCAGACCTCCTCAGGATAGGAATCTCGACATTGACATACCTCGCCCATGCACCAGGAGTAATGAAATCTTCACAAACTTTGGCGATAATGGCAAACTGTTTGTTCAACGTATCTGTGTCAAGACGGTCTAAGATTCGGCCCTATGTGCAGCGGAGGTGCCGACAACACGATTGTTACTCTGAGATAATGTCCGAGGCCACGTTAGTGAGATTGACAATATCTGGATAGTGAGCAGAAATACGGAATTCCAGCTGGCAGGAAAGCCGGTCTCAAAAAACTGGACAACAGGCTACCAGGGGTGGGGTCTGGCAATTCAGCACCCGATACCTTGGCACCAGGTACATGCACCGACCCAGGCACCCGCAAAGCCGGGAAGCTATGAGCTCACAAACCAGGAGATAAAGGTAAGCAATAATTTCACTGCTGGTAATATTCAAACGTTTTTGCCTTATCTGTTAATCTTGGAGAGATTATACCAGTAAACAGTGCTGGTTATGCCTGGGGACGATGGTGTGCTTGGTGTAATAGAAAGACTGTCCATCCTTTCCGAGTGAGTCAAGTTAACATTTTGAATTACCTGGCAGATCTGTCGTCTGAGTCATCACACAGTGTTGTGAACACCCACACATCGATGCTTCAGACCTTAAAGTGTGTTAATGTCACATTACAGGACAATCTCATTCGTAGATTCATGAAGGGTCTCTTTGAAAACAAGCCATTTAGGCCAAGATATTCATGTATGTGGGACGTGTCGATTGAGTTGGCTCACCTGAAGGCTTGCATGATGCTTCAGGACATTCCTCTCAAATGTTTCACCTTAAAATTGGTGGCACTGTTGGCTCTGACTACTGCACAGAGAGTGCAAAGTCTTTATTCGTTTCGAATTTAAGAATGTTGGTATGTGAGGCAAAAGTTGTTTTTCT